>NC_079511.1:25972429-26209296 GCF_000801105.2 Raphanus sativus | reverse complement strand
ACCACCACAAGCAAACATGCTCCAAAAACTAATTAAATTCATGATAAATCATGATAATCATAACTAAGAGAATTGGTCAAGTCAGATTTCTCAGACTGGGCCTCCGATCATACTGATCTCGCCCATGAACAGCCCATATGGCCATAACTGACCACTCTCTAAATCAATGAGATAAAACTAATCTTCACCATGATAATTCATGATAAATACCCATTAAGAGATATTTGTGAAGTCGGATCCTAACAATTCCTTATGGAACTATCAGATATCCACTTACCTGCCCAACTAAGGCCATGGAGAGATTTCTCTGAATCGGCCACTCCATGTTCAGTACCTCCATGTCTGAACATCATAGAACAAGATTAACAATGCCACCAGTTCCTGAGTCAATCAACCAACCACCCACATGACTCAGAACTGATGAGTCTCACACTTACCTAACCGGCCATGGAACCATGTCCCAATGAACCTGGTAAGTCTTGCTCTTCTTTATGGCTCTCAGCCAATCTTGTACCAACCCAAGGTTGATACCTATCATACCATATGATTCCATTACCTCATTGCCACGGCCTGAAGCCATTGGTAATGCAAAACCATAGATCAGGTTCACTCATGAACCACCATGAATCACTAGTTGATGTAATAGCATCTAATTACCATCCCATATGGATGAATTAGTTCAACTATGATCGCGCCCCATTCTCCAGGGTCCTGTACCCTACAATACATCACAATATATGGTCTCCAAGGGCGTGCCATACTTGGCCCTCATATGCACCTCAAGAGACACCAAAATAAACCACAAAAGTAATCATATGTACATGTTATACCTTGGACTTGATCTTACTAGATCTTGTGCTTCCTGTATCATGTCTGGCCATGCTCCGCCATTGCACGCCTCTATCATGCCTTATCATATACTTCCAGTATTGACAAGATCCAACCATGGGTCGCACCCATCATCCATTTCATGGAACTTCCATGAAACAGTTTCTGCACTGCATCCACCTTCAAGGCTGTACATGCCTTTGGGAGTGGAGTCCGGCCTTCTCCATTCAATTCTAACCATTTGCGTGTGTTACCATGATGTAGAGGAAGCCTAGGGGTGTGTTCATCCATGATCAAACACCAACCCAAGGGTCGTGCATCACTTCCCACTTCAGTTCCCATGAAACTGCCTTTCTACACACCACTGCCTTCAAGGCTGTCTCCACCATTGGAAGTGCATTCCGGCCCTCCATCTTCTCTCCTGGCTATTTGAATGTGTAGTAATGGATTGTAGAGGAAGCCCATGGCGTGGCAAACATCATCAAAACACACCAGAGGTCGTTTCACAACTCCCCCTCTTGATTGCCATCAAAACTGCCTCTTTGCTGCCTTCATCCCACTCTTGGGGTTGGATTGTTGCCATCCGACTTTCTCTCTGTTTTCTCTGGTTTTTCTTTTGTGTTTCAGGAAGAAGAATGAAGTCCTGACGTGCCTGCAAAAGGCACGGACTTGCCCTTGTATTTATAGAAAAGGAATGGTCACCTTTCCAAAGGTTGGGGTCGGGGCCTGCAAAAGTCGACTTTTTTGTGACAACCCGTCCCGTGGAACACCTCCCATGGACCCCAGGTTCACAGCGCTGCACGCACCGACCCCAACCCCTCTATTATGAGATCTCACTATCTCCATAATTAGGTTGTTGGTGAGACTCGAACCCAGGTCCTCACCCTTTAAACAGCATTCCCCACAGGACAAGCTGTCACAATTGATCTGCAGGTCAATTGGTGACAGCTTGTGTCTGTGGGAATGCTGTTAAAGGGTGAGACCTTGGTTCAAGTCTCACCAACAACCTAATTATGGAGATAGTGAGATCTCATAATGGAGGGGTTGGGGTCGGTGCGCTGCAGCGCTGTGAGCCTGGGGTCCATGGGCAGGTGTTCCACGGGACGGGTTGTCATAATAAAAAGTCGACTTTTTTGTGACAACCCGTCCCGTGGAACACCTGCCCATGGACCCCAGGTTCACAGCGCTGCAGCGCACCGACCCCAACCCCTCTATTATGAGATCTCACTATCTCCATAATTAGGTTGTTGGGAGACTCGAACCCAGGTCCTCAACCTTTTACAGCATTCCACAGGACAAGCTGTCACCAATTGACCTGCAGATCAATTGGTGACAGCTTGTCCTGTGGGAATGCTGTTAAAGGGTGAGGACCTGGGTTCGAGTCTCACAAACAACCTAATTATGGAGATAGTGAGATCGTCATAATAGAGGGGTTGGGGTCGGTGCGCTGCAGCGCTGTGAACCTGGGGTCCATGGGCAGGTGTTCCACGGGACGGGTTGTCACAATCAATTGGTGACAAGCTTGTCCTGTGGGAATGCTGTTAAAGGGTGAGGACCTGGGTTCGAGTCTCACCAACAACCTAATTATGGAGATAGTGAGATCTCATAATAGAGGAGTTGGGGTCACAGCGCTGCAGCGCACCGACCCCAACCCCTCTATTATGAGATCTCACTATCTCCATAATTAGGTTGGTGGTGAGACTCGAACCCAGGTCCTCACCCTTTAACAGCATTCCCACAGGACAAGCTGTCACCAAAGTGACCTGCAGATCAATTGGTGACAGCTTGTCCTGTGGGAATGTTGTTAAAGGGTGAGGACCTGGGTTCGAGTCTCACCAACAACCTAATTATGGAGATAGTGAGATCTCATAATAGAGGGGTGGGGTCGGTGCGCTGCAGCGCTGTGAACCTGGGGTCCATGGGCAGGTGTTCCACGGGACGGGTTGTTACAGGTTGTATGTCATTTAACCGGCATAGTCCCTTCCATGTATCACAAACCAATTCTAACTTTATCTTATCCTTACATGAGATAAACTTTATTCTCAAAAACTTTACAATATGTTATCTTTGAACATTAAGTGTATACACATTCTTTAATGATAACATATTACTAAATCAGAAACTTAACTTTAAATGAATTCCTAGGTGTCCAATACTGAATGAGCATTCCATAACTATAATAGCAAGGCTTTATCTATACCATTTATTAAAAAATGTTTCGCTTGACGAGTGGCCAAATAGTAAATAACTCTTTTCTTCTTTTATATATCGGTAACTTTCCTGCAACTTTTACAATAGATCTGTCACCATCCACTAAAGTATTGTGTTTACTTGTTGTTCTTTCATTATATCTGTAAATCTCGCTTGTATATTTCCATTCCAACCATTAAAACCCGGAAACGAAAGATTTTTTAGTGAAACCGATTTGTGAACCGATTAACGCTAAAACGCCATGGTTGGCCTTTACAACCTACCGACAGTAAAATCAATTCGAATATACATGCAGAGATGATGAATGAGGATGATGCTCATGGATAGATGGGAAAATAGAAGACTATAATTTTCAATATATAAAATTGTTAAGAGTTGCAACTCGTTAAATGACGCGACTGTAAAATATTTGTGGATTAAGAGACGTGTTGCTTCGGAGAAGACAACAAATGAAGCATTGTTTCGCGCAATATATAGCTGACGTCAGACTATTTTATAAACACAGTATTCTAACCGTTAGATCATCAAACTAAAACAAACTCAACCGTTTGGTAACAAAAAAACAATGACATCAGGTCCAAAAATGAGTTTGCTATTGTATATAGAAAGTTTCAAAGCAATGGAAAATTCATATGCTGATCGATGGCGGAACAAAGACTCATAACTTATGTTTATTGGCAGTGAAACAGATAATTGATAAAATTTAAGTTACCATATATATATATATTTTGTAAATATACTTTTCTGAAGTGTTTTATATATTTTAAATTTGTAAATGTTTGATGTCTAAAAATAATTTAGCTGGAAATTAAGCACAATGATGATCTGCTGAGATAAAGAAACCATATATAAATTTGCTAAAGGATTTTATTCTGAAAAGTTGTGTCTTTTGGAAAGTGACTATTCAGAAAAAGAAAACCAAAGAGATGATGTTTGCGTCCATTGGCATTAATATTGATGACGTCAGATGACTTAATGAATCTAAAATTTCATCCATTAGATTGAATAATAGCAACAATCTCCACCGTACGATTTCACTTTTATTTTCCTATAAAAAATAGTGATGTCACTTTAGGTTTACTATTATATATAGATATGCAATGTTAGTAAAAAATAATGTATTTTTAGTAAAAAAGCCAATAGGATCCTGCTTTAATAGTATAGATAATACATTTAGATCAAACAAGTCGTTAAATATTCTGATAAGTCTCTTTTAAGAGAGGATTGTATACACCACACTCCTCAACATCAGCGAGAACCCATTCATTATATGCTACTTGCAAGATATATACAGAGTAAGTGCGGCTCCAACAATACCTCCTGCAGCGGCTATAAACATAGCGGTTAAGGATCCTATTCCGAGGCCGCCACTTCCACGGGAGAGTAGTCTCCTCAAGATCAGTTTGCACGACTTGTCAGCTTCTTTGTAAAGAGAGAGATTGACTACTCCTTCAGTGATGGCTTTTTCGTTCTACAGACAAATAAATAATAATATTATAGCAGGTGAGGTCAGAGATGATAATAGTAGCTTAGAAGATTCTAAGGGAGGCATAATTACCTCCATCCTGAAGCTATACATAGCATGCTTGACAGTGCGAGCATCATCCGAGCATGGTGATAGTTTGAGGCAATGATCCTTCCATTCGTCTACAAGCTTTTTAAGAAGAAGAACGCTAGCTTCAAGATTCTCCTTGTAGAGAATCTCCCATTGCGTAAAGCAGTCAACGTTTTGTGTCAAAACACTGATGGCGATAGCTGTAGCTTCATTGGCTAGAGCAGGATTTCCTGTAAAACAAAAAAAGCAAGGGTAAATTTAATAGGATTCAATAGGGAAGCAAGGTGGTGTTTCGTTAGTTAGCGCCAATACCTTGTCCACCAGCTAATTTCAAGGAAAAAGTGAATATATTATGTTGCAGTGCGCAACTTCCTGGTGCAAGGGCTACTTCCTTCAACAAGGGATAAATTGCCTCAAACCTCTCTGTTGCCCCCTCTACTCTAGCGGATGGAGGAGGGAATGTAAGCCGCACCAACGTCTCAAACGAAGGAGGTGGAATCAGCACCTCTCCATTCCTAACATTTTTGTTTAGGAGGAGTAGAACCCGAGCCTTCGGATTGGAGGACAAAATCCTGATTAAAAGAAGAAACAAGATTTTAGACATAGAAGCAGAGGAGGGAGGGAGGGAGGGAGGGAGGGAGGGAGGGAGGGAGGGAGGGAGGGAATATTAAAAGTGGACTCACTTCTCAACAAACTGAAGGATGAGATCAATTGACTGAGAGCTGTAGCACTCATCGTTATTAACAACTAGTGGCAGCAAGTTATGCGCCCATGAATACAAGGCAGCAGGTAAATCAGATTGGAAGGCCTGAGCCATCATCCAAACTATAAGCGGAAGCTTGTCTTGGCCATGATACATAGGTCTCCCCCTCAGCATCGGCAAAAGACAAGTCAAAGAATCAGGTGAAGCACGCAATACCATGGCTAACTCAACCAATGTCGCGACCTAATAATGTTTTACCAGACACTAACTTATAAGTACAAGATAAAATAATAATGGAATAAGACAAATACAAAAAGAATACCTGATATTGGGTAAGAGGTTGTTCTTCGCCTCTGGCATGTGCTGCCCAATCAATGAGAAGGCGATCAAGTGCCCACATTACGAAATTCCAGTGTGTATAAAATGGAAGTTTGTTGATACAACACTCCACTGCTGTTTCGAAGACAGACTTGGGAATATGAGAAAAGGGAACCTGTTAAGCAAGATATCATCAGCTTCAGGAATCTAACATTAACGTAGACTAATTAAGATTTTTTTTTTTTTTAAAGGTAAAAAAACTCACATCGGACAAAGGAGATTTCTTTAACATGTTAAACCATGGTAATGACGATACTTGGGAAAATGCTTTATTAAGGTAAACGTTAACCCTCAATAAGTCAGTCTGCGGCACAAGCTGTTAACAAACAAAAAAAGACCAAAATTGAAATATGATTCTGGTTGGGTTGGGTTGGGTTGGATTACACAAAAAAAAAAAAAAGCATTTAACTTTACCTTTATTTCGTCGATGAAAGCCGCAAAATGTGAGGGAACGATCTTTTTGGCAGCTTCGGACAAAGACACTAGCGCCTCCTTTTCAGTTTCCTCCCAATTCGATTCAGCTTCTTTGGACATATTAAAATACGTTATCCCCTCCCCGTTAGATTCATCTTCGACGGACAAAGGAAATATCATCGCCTTATTAGTTTCATCTTCGGACGAAGATAACTTTTCAAGTCCCTTCCAGTTCGATCCATCTCTCACATCCTGCTGTTGAAACCAAAAAAAAAAAAAAAAAAATTTGAACAGGTTAAACATCATCTCTTAGTTTTGATTCATTGTCAAACAAAGTTTGAAGATAACGAATAGCAAAAAACAAAAAAAAAACAAAAATCAATTAGAAAAGATTTTGATCAGATAGACACTTGTACAACTTGTAAATTCACTAACCTCAAGGTCTGAAGGATCGATCTTTGCCGTTTCAGCTTCCTCCGCCTCCGCCTTCGGATTCGATTTGTTCAGATACATTAGGTTTTCTGGTTTTTTTTTTGTTTTCCCCTTCTTTTTGTTAGTCGAGAGTTGAAGAAACGATGAGCGCGAGAGAGAGATGTTGTAAACTTGTGGGAAAACTTCTTATTACCTTATTTCATAATCATAAAGTTTCCTTATATATGGAATTACACCGTCGTAAATAAATGGCAAAGACTATATAACTCATAATCTTATTAGACATAACTATTCATATAATTCCTAATCCTTTTAGATAACCACAAATCAATAGGAATAGGATAGCTTGCGTCCCAATCTACCTCAACATTCTCCTTTTTTATCAAAGAAAGAAGGAAAGAAACGTTAACAGTAGGAAGATAAAAGTGGAAAGCAAGTGAGAGTTAGAAGAAGAAGAAGACAAAACGTACTGGAGAGAGCATTGTAGAAATCACGGCTGAGGAAATTGAAGCCGACACTGATGCCGGTGGTGGCCAGAGTTAGAGCGAAGACAGCGGCAAGATGCAGCCTGATTCCCTTTGTACTCCTGAAAAAAACCACCAACAGAACCATTAACCGAAACAGAAAAGGAGGCAGTAGACAAGCACTCAGATGTAAGATTAATGAAGAACAGGAGGCAGTAGACAAGCCCTATATATTTTTGAGCTTGCTTAATTTGATATTGTTGTGTATGCGTAACTGTATAAACTCGTTTTCTATTTATTTTGCATCTTTCTTTGGTTTTGACTTTTGTGTGAACAACGTCAATCAAGACTTTTATGTACAAAAAGGGACTACTGCCCTCTACGATCATCTACACGTACGATTCTTTAAAAATACAGTTTTGATCGTCTTTCACTCCGCACCTCTTATTGATTCAATGGACCGTGCAAAGAATTTTCCTCTATTCTCCAGTTGCGTTCTATGCTTTTAGGATCTGCCGTTGCGATGTGTAAGATCTTGTTATGGAACTTGGTTAACGTCTGCCGGTGGCCAATGCTTATGTAAGTAATCCCAGCTGACTGGATTTGCTGGTAGAGGTGTGCCTAGGCATCAGGAGAAAATGAATGGGCACTGTTACTAGCTAGATATCCTTAACTAAATGGGAAAATGGGAGGAGAAAGCACCAAGTAGTACCTCATTGGCTTCGTCCAAAGCACTAGTGGATTCATCCAGGAGAGCTAGCTTTGGCTGACACAGCAATAACCGCGCAAAGGCGAGGCGCTGCTGCTCTCCAAGTGAGAGCACACTGGACCACTCATGTAACGAATCAAGACCACCAAAGCGATCCACTATATGTCCAAGACGAACATTTTCTAGAGTCCGCATCAGATCATCTGTTGTCGGCTTATAACCCTCTTCAACTCCATCATCTTTTTTCCATGAGAGCCGAGGCACCTGACACAATCAATGCATTTGCTTAAAAGCTCAAATGGTTTCCGATTTATTTTTGACTCAAAAATTATTTTTGAGTCAGTTGCTTAAACTGAAACTTAGATGCAAGAGGTGAAATAACTTGTTTAACAAGTCACAATTTTGAAAGGGAGTACCGTCTTTTTTTACTGCCACCAGGTGTTGGCTCCACAGTAGTACTCCAGGTAGGGTAAAGCAATTGCTGACGCAGAGATCCTAGAACCATATAAGGCCTTTGTGGAAGGAATAACACCTCTCCCGAACTTGTTTTCACTGAATTTTCCTGGCTCTCATATTTCATCTGTGTAAAATCATCTTGAGGATTGAGGTAGAAGGTGATTCTTCCTTTCCCTGACCTCCAAAGACCAGCCATTGCTCTTAGGAGAGAAGTTTTACCACTCCCACTAGGACCCATTATCTGTTAAATTGCCATTTATTTAGCATCTACCAGTCCAAATGATTGAAACCAGAAACAGTCTCAAAAGTGAGTGCTAACCAGTAGATGATCCTTGTCATATATATCTGCAGTTAAGTTGTGAACTAATGTGGTTCCATTTGTTGGTGTCTGAAGAGTGAGCTCCTCGATCTCCAAAAGCTTTTGGTTCTGTCGAGACTCGACTGAACCATTGGAATCTAGCAAAGAAGAACTCTGATACGTCAGCTCAATCTCGTCCATGGTGTGAGAGGGATCTCTGGTGATGTTATTATCCAAGAGATCATCAAATTCACCTGAGTAGTAAGAAGTGGTTAGATGCGTAAAAAAGGACAATCCCTAAGTCATGAAGGCTCACTTTTGAGCAGAATAGAGAACACTTTTCTAATCTTTTCATCTGGGCCAATTTTAGAGATGCCACAAAGTACTGTGTTATATATCTATCTGAAGTCATTGTGTTTAATGTATGCAACAAGTAGTGTAGAAGAAGAGTAGGAGAGATGCAAAATTAGACTACGTACCTAGTCGGTCAATGACAGCTGAAAAAGCGCTGATAGCTTGAAACTGATAAACAACGAGAGAGAAGTCTCCTAAGATATGATTGAATGCTGAGACTGACTGGTTAATAACACCAAACTCAATTTTGCCAGAGAAAAACATTGGGGCAACAACAGCAGCTGGAAGAATCTGAATGAGGTAGCGGTAACCATCAGTGAAGAACTCTAGGTTTCTAGATGCTATCAGCAATTCCTGCAGGTGGTGAAAGAATGAATTGAGGAAGGTAGGTAGGGATAAGAGAATAATGAGAGAGAGAGAGAGACAAAAAAGGGTAAGTAAGTTTACAGTTAAATTATCAAAGGCGCTTCTGAAACGCTGAAGTAGAAGCTGCATTTCATTCTGTTCGCCTCCGTAGAAAGCAATGGATTCAGCATTTTCCCTCACACGTACAAGGCTGTAACGAAAGTCGGCCTCTTTCTTCTCTTGCAGAAAGTTGAGATTCACTAATCCCTGAATGAATCGAAGAGGGAGATCAATGTCACTCAAAGGAAAAGAGCCAAAACAGAGAGAGAGAGAGTTATAATCTGAAAATGAAAGTATGTTATACCTTGCCAAGAAAGACACTGAGGGCAGTTCCACCAAAGGAGTAGAGGAAGAGAACGAGAAAGAGAGGAGGGTAGATGGTGAAGAGGATGTTGCTGAAAGAGATAAGGTCGATGGTGGCGCTGAAAAGGGTGAGAGAGAAAGACAAGGCTGTGGAAGTGAAGGAACTTAGGTCGTCAACAATGCGCTGATCAGGATTGTCAATCAACGATTGGGACTGGATCTTGTAGAAGGTTTGATCTTTCAAATAGCGTTGCAGGTAGTATTTGGTCATCCACGACCTCCATCTCAGTGATAGCGTCTCTTTTGCATAATCTCTCAGCACAAAGAACTGCCAAAAACAAAAACAATCACATATCATATGGGCGGTAGTCTTTTCTTAGGTAAAAAACAAAAAAAAAAAGGGTTTTCAGCTCACCGGAATTCCGCCGGCAAAAGCACAGAGGTAATAAAACAACTGCTTGGTGAACTGCTCTTGGTCCTTGTCTTTTTTTTTTATTTTTATTTTATTAATCATCAAGAAAGAAAGAAACGTTAAGAGTGACAAGTGGAAAGTTGAAGAAGAAGAAGACAAAACGTACTGGAGAGAGCATTGTAGAAATCACGGCCGAGGAAATTGAAGCCGACACTGATGCCGGTGGTGGCCAGAGTTAGAGCGAAGACGGCGGCAAGACGCAGCCTGGCCTGGTCTTTATCCTCTGAATACCAGAAAGGCGCCGCCACTTTCCAGAATCGCTTCCACAGAGCCCTCAACTCCGACGCCTTATCCGGACGAGGTGCCGGCAACAAAGAAGAGGAGGAGGAGGAGGAGGAGGAGACAGCGGAGACGCTTCGGAAACGGAATATTTTGCTAGTTGATTCATGGCGAAGGGGAGGAGTAGGAAGATGTGAATGGCGGAGGAGAAGGTGAGAACAAGTAGTGAAAACGGGAGCTGTTATCAAGATCATCTCTTTGCTGCTGCATTTGATCTCATTTCTTCAGATGGTTAGTAGCCAGACAATACTCGGGAAGAAGCTCATCCGCTGATGACTGAACTAAATGGGCCTAGTTGGACTCTATTTTTTCTGTTTACGTTTAAAGCCCATCTGGGTAGTCTGTTCAGCACAATTAATAGAAAAAATACCGTCATGTCAATTGTCAACTATCTCCCCTCCTCTCTCAGACCATCACCCAATCATGTAATCTTTTTTTTCTTTTTGCCAACTTCATGTAATCTTTTAATTTTCATAAACTTGCAATATTATTTAAACTAAAAAATTTATTTACAAAAAGCTATCATATATAATAAAATAAAATTGACATTATCTAACCATATTACTATATTTTCACATAAATAATTTGTTAATGCATTTCAAAGTGAGAAATAAGTATTGATTAATATTTATGTTGAACTTAAAGATTTTTATTAATATGTTAAAGATATGTAAAACTTTTAATAGTTAAATTTTAATTTTAGTTCTAGTTAAATAAAACGTTAAATTTCTTTTGTTAATTTTTTTCAATTTTGAATAAATTAATAGTATTTTTTATTTATGATTATTTATAATTTGAAATTTTAAAAATTATTATATAAACTAAAACTGTGTTATTATATGTAAAAAATTATATTTATCTACAAACATGTATTTTAATTATAATCACAAAAAGTTAAAGGACTATTTTGCAAATAAAAAAAGTATGTCTCTATTACAGAGGAATGCTATTTTTCTCCTAAATATAGAGATAAAAATAGCAATCTTTATTTTAGAGGGAGAAATAGAAATAGGTTGGAGTAGATTTTACTCTATTATAGAATATAGATGCAATTATATCATAGGGTTGGAAATGCTCTTAAGTGATGAGAAGGAGACGACGAGAGAGAAAAAAAATATCAAGCATTCTTTCAGTAATATCTACCTCCTCAGTGTTATACATGTTAGAGATAAACATGAGGTTAATTTGGAGTCTAAGTTATACCAATTCTAAGTGAGTTAGGATTAGAATACTTAGTTTCCTAATGAGATTAGGAAATATTATATCTATATAATAAAATGTAAGAAGGTTGTATTGATTAAGAGTTTTGAGAGATCGTGTGAATGCTTAAGTTTTAAGAAAGTTTCATAAGATAATAAAGAAAGTTCTTTGTACTGTGTTCTTATACAAATATTGAGCTTATATTTGGTATCAGAACAAAAAAAACCGTTGAGAAATGAACCGAGAGAAGATAGTGATTTAGCCACTACAACAACCAAGAAGAAGGGAGGGTCATCCACAATCAATTGTCCAATGTTAAACAAGACTAACTACACCGTATGGACGACACGGATGAATATTCTACTCAGAATTCATGAAGTATGGGGAGTGGTCGAGGAGGAATCGAGTGGAATAAAGAAGAAGAATATGGCTCGCTCTTATATTCCAATCCATCCCAGAAACATTGACCTTACGAGTTGGAAATCTCGATTCTGAAAAGAATGTGTGGGATGCGATAAAAGCTCGTCATGTAGGTGCAAATAGGGTTCGAGAAGCGCGACTCCAAACACTGATGACTGAATTTGATCGGATGAAGATAAGAGGAACTGATAAAATAGATGACTTTGTGGGAAAAATATCAGAGATAGCATCAAAAGAAGCTTGCGTTAGGTGAGAGCAAAGAAGAATCTAAGCTCGTGAAGAAACTCTTGGGAAGTCAACCACGCAAGAAATTCATACACATGGTTGATTCTCTCGAACAAGTACTGGACTTAAAGACCACGAGTTTCAAAGATGTCATAGGTCGCTTGAAAACATACGAAGAGTGTATAACCGAGGAAGAAGAAGATACGCAGGAGAGTCAAAACAAACTTATGTATACCAATACATAACCACAAAGACAACGCAACTGTCATGGAGAGTATAGAAGACGCGGTCGAGGTGTTGGTTACTATGGGAGAGGAAGAGGCCGCGGAAGGTCATATTGGGATAGCGGAGTACTATATTTTTAAGCTGATGGACTCGTGATGCATGAGATTGTTTATCTCAAAGAAAGAAACGTGAAACCCAAAGAGTTTGATTCCAGTACTGATGGTGATCAGATATGGTATTTAGATAATGGAGCAAGTAACCACATGACTGGAAACCGAAACTACTATAAAGTCAACGACAACACGGTTAGTGTCAAAGTTACAATGGATATAGAAGAAGCGAAGTGCATGCAACTTCGATCTCAGAGTGATCATTCAAGTTGGCATGCACGGTTATGCCACCTAAGGGTTGATGCTATGAAAACAATGATAGAGAAAGAACTTGTCTCTGGAATTACCAAGCAAAAAGTCCAGAAGGAAATATGTGATCCTGTTTGCGTGCAAAGCAAACAAGACAGCCATTTTCGGCTGCTATGACATATCATGTGTCTTGTGCACTAGAGTGATAAGTGACTATGGTTAGATAGATTAGGATATTTTACAATTAGAGTTTGATAGTTTTCTATTTAATAATTGGTTTTAAGTTTTCCAATTAGGATATTTTACAATTAGAGTTTGATAGTTTTCTATTTAATAATTGGTTTTAAGTTTTCCAATTAGGATATTTTACAATTAGAGTTTGATAGTTTTGTATTTAATAATTAGTTTTAAATTTTCCAATTTATATTAAGATTTTCTATATTCTAAAAGTTGTATCCCTATATAAGGGTTTCTTATTATTAATAATAGAGAAGCTTCCAAGAATTTGTTGTAAATAAAGTAGAGAAGAGAAGAGAAGATAGGAATTGGTGTGTCTTATTCCATGAATAATGATCTCCTTATATAGGATACAATAGCTTGGAGACAAAGCTTAACTTGGAGTGGGGAACAAGTATATCTAGGACTTTCCATATGGACATCACTACAATATTTATAACACTTCCCCTTGATGTCCAATATGTCGAAGTGCTTTCAAAACGCCGTAGATGCTGTCTCGTTAAAAACCGAGATTGTAATGCCATAACCGTCTAGAGTTTGTAATGCGTTTGGAATACTGCCTCGTTAAAACCTTTCCATGGTAAACCCAAAAACCCAATGTGGTAAAAACGGAAAGCCATGGATAGGAAAAAGAGTACAGCCGCATTACTTCCCCTGAAGTGAATATCACTGAAGGCTTCTCAGTGATCGCATACCAATCTGCTGCATAAGCTTCCTGAGCGTGCATGTTGGTAATGCCTAAGTGAAGAGGTCGGCTGAGTTCTCGCTAGATCTGACTTAGAGGACCTTGACCTCTCCTTCTTTCTGAAGATCGTTGGTGAAGAAGAACTTGGGGAGAACATGCTTAGTCTTGTCACCCTTGATGTAACCATCTTTGAGCTGAGCTATGCAGGCCGTATTGTCTTCGTAAAGAACGGTCGGCTCGTCTTTACCATCCGTGATCCCACATGCTGTCCGAATATGGTGTGTCATGAGTTTCAACCAGACACACTCTCCGCTTGCTTCATGGATCGCCAATATATCCGAGTGATTGGATGATGTGGCTGATATAGTCTGCTTGACTGATCTCCATGAAATGGTCGTGCCTCCATATGTGAAAACATAGCCGGTTTGGGACTTAGCACTGTGTGGATCGGACTGGTAACCTGCATCAACAAAATGCTTTCATGATATTCATGGTCCATTCGGATCATATGGTTTATCTCTCTTAGATAAATTCGACCATGAATGTCTTTGTATGTCCATGATCTGTCTGGATCATGACATCATCCATAATCCATCCGGACTATGTTCTTGTCCACTATATATCTTATTCATATCCTTTGACCAAAACTCTTTATGAACTTTTAGTATATGTCCACGTTATGTTCATGAAGTGGCTATTGTGTTATAGTTTGAAGTTTAATCAAAGCTAAGCCACTTTTTGGTCAATAGGACGTTCCTCTCACTTGGATGGTTTAGGTCGGATTTAAGACCTAGAGGAACTGGTCGGAACAAGCTGGACGGGATGGATTGGTCGGGACCAGTGATGATTAAGGTCGAACTAGGTCGGACATGATCCTAGTCGGTATGGTTCCCTTTGGTCGTGAATCTGATGGATTCTCAGACCATTTGATCAATCTATTCTTGGTATGTTGGATCATAGATTCCAACCTTTATATACGGCTAATGATCTCTACTATAGATCATCGTAGTCTCTTCATAGCCTTTCCAAGAATCAATCATCTTAATCATCCTTTCTTTAAGTATAAACACAAGGAATATATTGACTACTATATGGACTGATTTGAAACGTTCTTATAGAACTTTCTACTAAGCATCACTTAGTCTTATCATATCGTGTGTATGCAGCTGCATTTCAGTCCATGAACAACACAGGAACGATGTTGTTCTATGAGAACTTCTTTCTCATCTTTCAAGGTATCTTATATTACCTTTATATCCAGTGAGATATCCAATGTCTACTACATCTTTCTTAGATGTCCAGATTTCGATATTGGGTAGTAGCATTCACCACATTAGGAATTTATTTCCTTGTTCCTTAGTCCCTGTGAGTATCCTTGTGTGATCAAGCCATTCCATTGAATGCTTTATGTAGCAACATGTACGACCACTTGTCTGTACTTTCATGTTCTACAGCTCACGATTTTCTTTTCCTCACAAGACTCATCTGTTCACTGGTTAGATGGCGTCTATCTTATGTATTTGGCCAATACGCCCATCATATTCATTCTTTACTATAACTCCACGTCCCATTCATTTCTCTATGATGAGTACTCTTATGTGGGTTAGTGATCCTCGCATATCTCTTATGCTCAAGTGCTTTCTCTTTATCACTTATTAGTGTGTGTATGTGTCGACACCTTATATAATGTTCCATCGCGTTCTATCGCGTTCTAGACATGATACAATCGATTGAGATTTTATTATTATCAGGATCATTGAATACTTTGTAGTTTGCAAGGCTACATTGTATGATACCTGTACCTTAGGACCGGCCGGTCTTATCTCATTGTCTAGTATAGTTTCTCTTTCATGAACCCGAATCTATCATTATGAGCACCTTAACTTTTCTATTCGTGGTTCATTATATATGGAACATTCTGGTCTATCTTGTATAGACTTTTACAGCAACTTGATTATGTCTCTACTAGGACATTTATATAGTGGTGCTAAGCTGGTATGACTTAGTCATTCTTTCGGGTCTGTCTGGCTATCATTCTTTCTTTGTTTATGAACGTCCAATATATATATATATATATATCTGGTCCGAGGATCTTTGCCAAGACTTGGATGGTTAAAACCATTCCACTTTCACTTTCTATTTACCAGCTTATAGCTTTCTCCATGATGTTGGATAGTCGGATTCATCTTGTATGTAATCCGTGTACCTTGGCCACAATATGATAACCTTTGTTTGGCTCATGGTCTCATTGAATTCGTGGGAGAAAGATCATGTTCTCATATCCAACATATATTCCCGATTTTCATCTCATCCTTAGATGAGGTATTCCATCCTAGATGGCACATAGGTATGTGGTGGTTTATTCATAGACTCTTAGGATGGTCTATATCTGGATTATGACCCTTTATCATCTTTAGACGGGAATATCTATGCTCACTTTATATGGCCTGATGTAACTTATCTTTCATACATGTATTCTTGTGGTGTACCCAAGCTTATAGACTTTTGAAGTCTCAACCTTATAGGTTATGCCTTTTACGGCCAAGCTATAATGCCTTATGGCCTTCAGCCATGCTTATCATGTTCGGGTTTTATAGTATGGTCATGGACCACACGGAGTGTTTATTCTCCCCCTCATGAACATGCTATAAAGTACGTTTGTTTGTCCTCACTTAAACGTAATGCTTGGACGGTCAGCATGGTTTTAGACCATGATACACGAATTTGTGGTCTGGTCATGATCACGGGTTTTGTTCTTACTATCCTCATGATCAGATTATACTTTCGTGTTGCTTGGAACAATGAAGCCTACTGAGTTTCCCTTGTGTACATGTTTCACAACGTGAGATCTTATGGGATAATTCTTTGTGCCTTATTAATCAAGTTCAGACCAGGATGGCTAATCCGGTCATGCCATAAAGTGTATAAATTCGTTGGTGAACCTTACTGGTTACCTAGGCTTTTATGCCTTATCACACCGATCCTTAGCATAGTATTAGATCAGTAGGGAGAATGTAGTCTCGACCTCTTTTATATGTATGCCTTTGGCGATTTTCATAAGCTAAAAGAAACATTTCCTTTTGCTTTGCTCTGCCCATTGGTTTATTATTGAAACCATTTTGATGTGGCTTGTAATGCCATTTCGACCTTTACTCCCTCCTCGACCATGATTGGATCTACAACCACGGTTATTGTGGTATCCTTGTCCACGGCCAGTGGGGATTTTGGGTCTCTCTCAATGGGTCTTAGGTGATAAATTTCGTGCCTCTTAAGGCCATGCCTTAGGCGTGGTGGTCTAGACATACTCTTCTCGAGTTTTCATTCTCATTTGTCAATCAAAAATATTTTTCAAGCAAATCAATCAAGATAAAAGAAAAACTTTTATTAATGCTATGAAATTTGAATGACAAATTATATTTAAAAGAAAACACCAAATCATAAGTATGAAATCAGAATGTCAAAAGGCTTAAACAATAGCCGGCCAGTCCATAATAACATCTTGGACGTGGCTCACATTTGGTTCTCTATTCAATGAATAAACCAATCTCATCATCTATATGAGTCCACCCGAATTTTCTTTTCTTAGCTTCTTCAGCATCACCGTATATCATCTCACATTGATACTCGGCACTTATCTCCATAACATAGTCGAGTTTGTCGAGGTTGACTTTCCTTTTCTGCTTCTTTTCCTCAAGAGCTGAAAGGTATGAGAGAAGGTCGTAATAGGTTGTGAAACCTTTAGCCTTCTGTGATAACAACACTTCCTTTGAATGGATCGTGTCACGAGTCTTGCTTAACAAGTCATAGTTTGTTATCACTACACCACATAGTTTAAGACTATAGGTGATTCTCATAAGATCAAAGTGATAGTCATCCACGGATTCATAATCCTGGAACCTCAGAGCCTTCCATTCTTTCATGGACTCATCTAGTAGTGGCTCGAAGAACATGGTGTTCAATCTCGACCAGAGATCGTAAGGATCGTTGATGTAACTGCACTCATCATACAGATCCTTCACGAGATGCTTTTTCATTATCAAAACAGCTCTACGCCTTTCATATGCAAGGGTATCATTGCCGTATTTGATACACTTCCCAAGTCCTTTAGACTTTAAATCGGCTGAAGTGTTCATCGCCCAATCAAGGTAATTGTCTCCATTGAGATCAAGGGCTGGGTAATCCGAGTGATGGAGTCTCGACATCTGAATCATATCAAAATGATTTGTGTTAGTACATACAATTTTCTGATGCCATTGGCTATCCAAGAAATAAAAGGCACTCGGCTAGTATGTAAACAATAAAGCCATATGGCTTGTGTGACCAATGCCATTCGGCTATTACACAATTAAATCACATTGCCAGCAAACAAATAAGAGGGCCATACGGCCAGTTTGCATTCTCTTTAGAAATTTACTTTCTCATAACTCATCCATCACTTAATCAACTTATTTGATTTATAAATCCCTTGAAAATAGTGGGATGGAAGAGTGCATGGTTTAGCCATACCATATGGTATGCTACATCGACCCATGCGATTTAATGGTCTAGTAGTACCATTCGGTACACATCCTCGACCAAATAAAACGGATCGTGATTTAGCTGCACTGTGGTGCGCATCATCCATCACCGGTGATTGTGGATCACCGTGGATCATCGAGGATCACCGTGGATCACCTTGGATCACTGATCATCGTAGATTATCGCGGATCATCGAGGATCATCATGGATCATAGATCAACGCGGATCATCGTGGATGATCACCGTGAATCATAGGTGAAAAATCTAGTTGCACCTGAGGGTGAACATCATCGACCATTGATTTTGTTTTATGGTCTAATCGTACTTAAGAGTACGTATCATCGACCTTTACTTCATATGGTCTAGTCATACCTATTGGTATGCATCATTGACTTAAAAGAAAATCATGGTCTAGCCACACTATGGTGTGCATCATCGACCAAAAGATGTGGAAAACATTAACCTTATGTTTTGTTTGGACATATAGCGTGTCATCCTTAAAGGGGTATCACTTGTTGTCCATACAAAACGAAAGTCATGTAATCACATGCTTTATATTTTAGGATTTAGGGTTTCTTAAAATCAGATTTAAACTTTAAGGATTAGGGTTTAAAATTCAAATCTGTTTTTAGGATTAGGTTAAACATTGACCTTAAATTTTGTTTGGACATATAGCGTGTCATCCTTAAAGGGGTATCACTTGTTGTCCATACAAAACTAAAGTCATGTAAAACTATTAAGGGTTTAGGGTTTTGATTTTAAAATAAACAGAACTAAAATCAACCAAATCAAATCGCAAAATTTTTAAATCGGATTTAAGATGAAGAGAAGTTTGAAACCCGAATTGCTTGAACCACAAGTAAAGATTAGGGTTCTTGAGATCTTACCTTAATCTTTGCCGATCTTTTCTCCTTGGTTCCTCTTTTAGAAACCTTAAATAATCAACAATGAAAGTTTCAAAGTTGGATTAGTATGAGATCTAAGAACAATAGAAATCGAAATTAAGAGAGATAAGGAGTTGGCGGCTATTAGGGTTTTGGATGATCTTTGACGGCGCGGCTTGCACTGGGAGGTGACGGCGCGTCTGGAGTCGGATTGATGCGTGGTCTGCGGCGCTGGATTCGTCTCGTCAAGAGCTTCAATTTGATATATTACTCGCCGTCTGGATCCTTACGGTTAGGGAGATATGACGGTTTAAAGTTGCGGCTGAAATTAAGGTTTTTGTGGTCGCTGGATTTTAGCTAGGGTTTAGAGTCTCGTGCTGATAACGTGTTGTAAATAAAGTAGAGAAGAGAAGAGAAGATAGGAATTGGTGTGTCTTATTCCATGAATAATGATCTCCTTATATAGGATACAATAGCTTGGAGACAAAGCTTAACTTGGAGTGGGGAACAAGTATATCTAGGACTTTCCATATGGACATCACTACAATATTTATAACAGAATTAACTTAATTTCTAAGAGAGATTAGGTTAAGAGGAATTAAGCTTTTTGGTTCATATCAATAATGATAAGTGACTATGGTTAGATAGATTATGATATTTTACAATTAGAGTTTGATAGTTTTCTATTTAATAATTGGTTTTAAGTTTTCCAATTAGGATATTTTACAATTAGAGTTTGATAGTTTTTTATTTAATAATTGCTTTTAAGTTTTCCAATTTATATTAAGGTTTTCTATATTCTAAAAGTTAGTATCCTATATAAGGGTTTCTTATTATTAATAATAGAGAAGCTTCCAAGAATTAACTTAATTTCTAAGAGAGATTAGGTTAAGAGGAAGTAAGCTTTTTTGGTTCATAACATGGAGCTTATACACGGTGATCTCTTTGAGACGCGGTCGAGGTATTTGTTACAACGCAACTTCGTAATTATATTTTTAATTTTATCTCCGTAATTTGGCAAATTAACCCTTGTTTCTTTCTAGAAACGACCTTGTAACTGTACTGTATTGATCTTAAATTAATAGTTGGCAGCTTTAGCAGCAATCATCAAGTCGTTGATCAGAATATAAAATCACTCAACTGACGACGATCTGCTTTGGATAATTGAATGAATACAAATCACGAGGTGGTCCTATTGAATAGTAAATTAAAAGGACTAATGAGTATGACCACTTTCAACAAGAACAAAGGGGGCAATGTGTGGTAATAAGGGGGAACTTAGAAGGACAAAAAGGAGATTTTATGCATGGAGAAAAGCAAAAGGCAACGCAAGTTTTGGTCATTATTCTGTGCTATTGAGACGCGTGAAAAATGTGAAAGCAAGAATCGAGAGACACAAAGAGATGGTATGATTTAAAATTTCTTCTTTCTGAGATCAGCATAAACAGATTAAAAAAAAAATCGAGGTAGAAACCGACATGTAGGGAATCAGATGCTGCTTTTCTGAAGAAGACTCTTCTTCTCTTTCTTTCTTCCTGTCTTTTTGAAGAATTGTGATTGATGTTGATGGTGTAAAAAATGAATCGTCATCATGATCCCCCAGCGACCTCCCTGATAAGTAATAACTATGTTCCACCTTTACCAATTTATATTTATTTCTTAGCCTTCGCTATTTTCTTCATACATATATAACAATATATGTACAATTTTAAATTTTCATTTAACAATATTTTTACGTTTTGTGGTATTGGAAATCACAATATAAGCATTCTAAATGCTTGATACATGTGTTTCAAAAAAATGCTTGATACATGTGAAATGAAAAAATGGAAAGGGTTGATAAGATGCTCAAATTTTATTAGTGATTTATTGGCTTCCCCATATATCGATCGTGAGAAAGGTTGCATGTCTTTAGTCAGGTTTGTATGTTAGTTTCCTCGTTCCTAATTTGTCTTTATGAGCTAATTATTCCATATTTCTGTCTCCTTTTATGTGTGTGATGCAAACTATATACATGTATATGATGTCTTCATACCCCAATAAGAACCAAAAAGAACTATATAAATGTGCACAGAAAAATGGATATATTGTCGCATTATCTGTTCGTTTAGACTTGAACTAATCCATCTGAGAACCAAAAAAAAAAGATAAAAAAGTGTTGAAACAATTGGGAATGATAGTTGATACCTTAAATATAAGTTAATCTGACAAAGCATCTTCCGTCAAAACGTCTATCAGTTTCTCTCTTTCTTTCTCTATCTTTCCTCAAGTTATTGGTGACCACTTCTGAAAGCTCACGTAAAATGGCATCGTTATTTTCCTTCATGAAAAAAACAGAGCTACTTACTAGAAGGTTGAATATTATACTTTATGAGAAAAATACTGTTATATTCTATTTATTTGACAATTAACTGCAAATTAGGTGGATTGTTTAAAATATCCCCCCCTCTCTCTCCTTCTCTCTTGTTCAACCTGCTCAATTTGCTGCATAAACGTTTTATCAGTTAATGACAAAAGGAATTTTAATTACTTAATTAGTTAGATTCCGTGTCCAATGATATTCATAGAATCATAGGCACGTACATGTGATTATGTAAAATAGATTTAAGCTAAAAAATTGTATATATATGCATATAGTATGTATCCCTCTACATATGAAGATGCCAATGTTTTATTTTCTTTTGGATCGAGGCCGAGGGTCGAGGCAAAATATATTTGACCGTGAGTTGGTAAAACTGGAGTAGGGGAGAGAGAGAGATGAGTCAAAGACTGTGTGGGAGTAATGATGTAAAAGAGGCAAAACAACGTCTTTAATCCATATGCTAAAGAAGCCTCCCATCTCTAAAGCCAAAGGCGATTTAGATGCCTCCACTTTTGTTTTTATTTTATTTTGGTTATAAATTTCAATTTTAGACCATAAACCAACTAAGGGCGGACAAGAATCGAACATCCAAAATTTAGAATCTGTTTTATCTTAGTAATCAATTATTCAATTTAACCAGATTTATAGCTATCCGAATATTTGGTGTCCGGATATCCAACCTTTTATTTTAACTGGATATTTGATCAGTACAAATAAATAGAAATTAGAAAATAAATAAAAATCCAAAGTAATGTAAAATATAGTATTTTATTACAAATATTTAAAGTTATTTACTTTTGAAAACTATAGTAATTAAAAGAATCAATTTAATAAATAAAAATATTGTAAAAACTGATATTAAATATAATAATTATAATATAGATATGTATATGTATATAATAGATCAAATTGGGTTTGTCTCTAAAAATATTAGTATTTGTGATTTATTTTGGTTTACGGTTATTTTCTTTTGTCAACTTAGTTTACGGTTATTACATATGGGTTTTGTTTTATTTTGTAGAGTTTTGTGGATATTTAACTTTTCTATTCAAATTGAAACGAGAAATAAATTAAATCAAAAATTTAAAGATATTTTATCTGGTCTTTGTAACAATTACAGTTTATTTATAACTGTCAAACCCCGGAAAAAGAAAAAGAGGAGTCGCCAGGTAGATCTGGTTTAAGAAGACATGGGTCCCTTGTAAGTTTCTTAAATCATTAAAAGCCTTCTCTTTTTGGGTTAAAGCAAATCATTTACAATTCCAACGAGGCTTGAGTGGGAGCCACATTGACCCGCTATGAACCAGGTTTACCGAAGTAGATAATAAATTTAATATAGATGACGGTGCAGTAAGAACATTTCCGAGGGTTACAACTAGGCCTCGACACTGATCAAATATTTGAGATTGATATTTGTGATTTACTTTTTTTTGTGTGATTTACTTCGTATACTATAGGTCCGACTGGTGACCAAAGAACAATGAAGAATAATGTATTTCCTAACATTCCTAAGAAAAATTACCATTCACAAGGAATAGTTTTTCCTTCTCATTCCCCATCATTCTTTTTTTGGTAGAGAAATAAAGAAGAAAGTTATTTCTTGTCAAATTTAAGATGGAACAACAATTCCTTTTTATTCCTGCGAATTTATTCCTCTACGTTCTTTTCCTATTTGTTCATTTTGATTCCACAATGGTCACCAGTCGGACCATATAGATATCTAACTTTTTATTTGTTTTGCTTCGAAAAACGGATATGCGAAAAACGGATATCCGGAATTTAAATAGATATTTGCAGATTTTTTGGATATTTATGGATAATTACGGATATCTCATATGTTTTGATTAATACAAATAATCTTAAAAAATTGATACAAATTTATTTTGTAAAATATGTTTTATATATAAGATACAAATTAAAAGAAGTAGTGAATCCACATATTTTGTAAAAAAAATTTAAACTTAGTTAACAATTATAATAACACAAAATTTAAAAAAAAAGTTATAATTTTCATTAAAAATTTATTTCTTTTATGTAATACTTTCGTATAAATAATAATATGTATAGAATTTGTCAATCATATGTTAGAATAATAATTATCGAATTTATAAATTTAAAACTTTAAATATTAACAAGATATATATGTATTTATATATTGTCGGATCAGATCGGATATCCGGTTCCCAAAATTTTAATATTTATCAATTGCTTCGATTTTGGAGGATATTGATTTTTAGTATTAGCTTTGCTTCGAGAGTACGGATATCCGGAATTTTCGGAGCGAATCGTAACGAATAACGAATCGAATCAAATTTAACGGATAAAATTTTCAGCCCTAGTTACAACCCTTCAAAAGTTCTAAATATATATATATATATATATATATATAATATATATATATATATATATATTCATATTTTAATACAAATTAATTGTTCTGTTAAATTTTAAATAGAATAACATAATTACATCAATCACAAAATGACAAGTGTTCTATAAATTTATAATGAGGTTTTTAAAACTTTTTAGTCTAGAAGTTTCCTCTTTTCTCTCTCTTCAGTTTTGATTATTTTTCAAAAAAACTATTGTAAATATATCTATGTTATATATAATAAATCTATGTTATATATAATAAAACAACATATACACACAAATTTTAGAAATTACGTATAAGATACCAAATTACTCAAGTAAGATATGTAATATTTAAATGTTCATGTGATTTGTTTTTAACTTATGTTATGTTTGTTTAATGTATTTTTATTTTGTGTAAGGATCATTTAATGTATTTTTCTATTTGTGTGAATTTTCTTTTAATGTTATGTAATATTTATTTTTTTTTACTTTATTTGGATGTATTTAAGTTATTTTAAATAAAATTACTATTTGTATTTATGAAAGCAAATAATTGTAAAGACTAAAAAAATGAATAGTATATATTTTTGAGGTTTCGAATAGTAAAATTTCAAATTTGAGCTGACACTATTTAAAACCTCAAAATTCAAAAATTTGGAATGGGATTAAAATGACAAAAACCTCAAAATTCGAGGATTTAGTTTCGGTTGGAATGGTCCAAGCTTGAAATTTCTATGCAGCGTATACAACTACACTATACATAATGCATTAACAAATTTGGTAAAGCATACAGATCTGCGATGAGTTGAGATCAGATGGGCCCTTCGTCCTTACCTTTTCCGTCTCTCTTTCATGGGTTTTCACACTTACAGAATCTTTTAATGTTTGCTTTTCATATTATTAAATTGTAAATGAACCTTGTTTTTGAAAAATGTGATGAGTATAGCAAACACTGACTAAAAAGCAATCTAAAGTAAGACAAAATATTTGATCTCACAAGATGCCAATCCCATGGCATGTCTTTAAACATTCTCATATCCTATCTCCTACAGCATCTCTTAATTTTGTTATATATAGTATCCTTCGTATCTCGTACATAAACCCTCCGCAACTACAGTTTCCATCTCTCTTTCTCGTATCTACTTTGAATGGCGCCGATGAGTTTGCCTCCAGGTTTCAGGTTTCATCCAACAGACGAAGAGCTAGTGGGATACTATCTGGATAGGAAGGTCAACGGCCAAACCATTGAGCTTGAGATCATCCCCGAAGTTGATCTCTATAAATGCGAGCCATGGGATTTGCCTGGTACCTTCATGCTCTCGCTCTCTCTCTCGCTCAATATGATTACTAATTACATCTAAGGCTCTAAATAATTAGACATCCATTTATTTTTCACTTACATACATATATATATATAAGATGGAGGTTTTCTTTAATCAAAGTAATCTATATAATTGAACAACGAGGAACAGAGAAGTCATTTTTGCCGGGAAACGACATGGAATGGTACTTCTACAGCACAAGGGATAAGAAGTATCCAAATGGGTCCAGGACAAACCGTGCGACCCGAGCGGGTTACTGGAAAGCTACAGGGAAAGACCGTGCAGTAGAATCAAAGAAGATGAAGATGGGGATGAAGAAGACCCTTGTTTATTACAGAGGAAGGGCTCCTCATGGCCTTCGTACTAACTGGGTGATGCATGAATATCGTCTCACTCACCTTCCTTCTTCATCCCCATCCTCCTCTATCAAGGTAATACTTGCCTATTTTTATCCCGTACGAACACAAGACTCATCTGAAAACATTTTATAAAAAATTTATTTGTGTCTTAAAGACTTATTGATGATAGCTCAAATGAGCTTTATTACGCCGATAAATAAAGAACGTAAAAGATTTGTTGTCACCACGAGATTAACGATAGATTTTTTTTCATAAAAATGAGTTTGAATGTGGCTGCTTATAAGATGGGCCTTTGCTGTGGACTTCAATATCATCAACGTATATTACTATATTTATAACATATATATATACTAAGTTTTGATAATGATAATGTAAAACAGGAGTCGTATGCATTGTGCCGTGTGTTTAAGAAGCAGATACAAATTCCAAAGAGAAAGGACGAAGAGATGATGATGGGTACTAGCGTTGGAAAAGAGAAAAAAGAAGAATTAGAGGAGGAGAACATGTGGAGAAAATGTGAGATGGAAAGAGAAAGCGAAGAAGATGAGAACTTAAAGATTGCATCTGCGGAGACATCCTCATCAGAGCTCACCCAAGGGATCCTTTTAGACGAAGCAAACAACTCATCCAGTTTCGCTCTTCATTTCTCATCTTCTCTTCTCGACGATCATGATCAGATTTTTGCAAACGACTCTTACCTTCCCTACTATACTCCTCTCCAACTCCAAGATTTTCCTCAGCTCTCTATGAACGAAGCACAGATTATGTCAATCGATAATTCCAAGCAACAAGACTTTCAATGCAGAGACTCAATGAATGGGACACTTGACGAGATCTTCTCTTTCTCTTCTTCCGCGACCTTGCCCCTATGACACTAATATACATTTATTCCTTATTTTTCACATTCATACTTATTTTCTCAACGTTCTGATATATTATATAGTTTTTCTTTCTTTCATGGCAAAGCGTTTGTGGCTGTTGAGTTTTTTTCTACTACACAGAAACAAAATTGGAACATTATATTGGATTATTCTGTTTTTACCTTAAGAGCGTGGATACATCTTAGTAGGTGCTGCTTAGATCGTTGATTGTTTTTTGTCGTGTATAAAGAAAACGGAAGTCACAAATTTTGTAATCGACATGTTCATTGTTTTGTCCATAACCTATATGTGACTGAGATGGATTCTGTCAAGCCAAGAAGAAGAAGGATAAGGAGACCTGAGTTGCAAATGATACATGCATGTATAATCATATATGAAGGGATTATGTATCCATCTACATACACTAAATAGAATCGGCCTATTGTCCTAACACAAAAGAAACTACAAATGTACTATATCATATGTACTAGGTGTGTTTTCTGTACCATGTGCAGTAATAAATTTTTAAAAATTTAAATTATATTTAAAATGAAATTTATTAATTTTATATATTTTATTATTTTAACTAATATTTAATATAAATTTGATTTAATATAAATTTTATTTAATTAAGCATAAAATAGAAACGGTCCATTGTCTTCACAAAAAAGAAACTACAAATGTTTATATTATATATATATGACATAATAGATAAGATAAAAATATGATGAAGTAAAATTGGTTATTTTCCACTAAAATGGTGTATGGACATTAAAAATGAAAATTTAGTCATCAATTTGCATAATAAGAATAGGATGAATTCTTCGAGACTCTTTTTCTTTTTCTTGTGTTTCAGGTAATTTTTGAAATCCGCATAATTCGGAGGAAGCTTTTGAATGAAGGTGAGAATTGTGAATATCTCGCAGATGGACACTCTTTAAGCAGCGATTTCATAGAAAATCTGAAACGCTTCCTCCTCATTTTTGATGGGTTTTGAATTCACCATTTTAAAGTCATGGAATTTTGCGACCACATACTTATGGCAGCCACCGTTCTCACCTCTGTAATTCTTGTCTAGTGATCTCTATAACTCTTTCGTCGTGGGAGTCTCACAGTAGACTCGGTACAATGGGTCAATGAGACGACAAAAAATATATCATTTGCACATGAAGTCGGAATGCACCCATATGCCAACACTTGCGAGAGTGTACACATCATCAATCCCGTAAAGGATAATGAGTTTGTTCTCCTGGATGAACTTGTCCAGCTTCACAATGGCAAGAAACTTTGATACCACACATACTCTCTCTGATGACTTTGAACTTGTCCACCTCATTCTGTTTTGATGACTGGTCAATTCATGGCCGTTTGATCGACAAAACAGGAGATGGCAGGGTCCTGAATATGGGTATCCGTCTCCATGAACTTTTCCTTGGAATCTACTATGATGCTGAATATATGTATATACACAATTGTCACTCATTATTATGGAAAGGCATTAAGAGTTTTGATCTAACCACTAACAATTTTAACAATGCCTCCCTTTTAGGTTCATAAGAGATCTCTGGTGATATAGACTGGTGCCAGTTTCATCTTTAGGTTCAGCGTGGCTCCTTGATTTTTGAATAAACTGGCTGATCATATGGAATCATCCCAGCTGAAGGAGGAAACAGACGACTTGGTAGCAACCAGGGATATCTCATTATAGAACAAGTTCCAAAAAATATGCAAACAACTGTTCCATGAGCAAAATAAAAGGAACTCGAAAGAAGTTAAGGTGAATATTGAGGAAACAACATCTAAAGTGAAATGGCTAAAGGTATGATCATTTTTCTTGAGATTGGAACTGGAGAAAGAAAAATTCAGTACTTGATTCAATCAAACAAAGAGGAGGGGTGGAATCTATAGAGATAACTACTCTAGAAGATGATAACGAGATTATAGTTGTTCTAGCTGAGTCCAAGGAAAAGAAGCCAGCAAGGAATGGTGGAGCTACTAAAGCAGTTGCAACAAGCAACTCAAGAAGCTGATGAAGCAACATCATCCTGACCTTACTCGTGAAGAGCTGTGAAAGTTTTGAGAAGAAGTAGAAGAAGAAAAAGCTCGACCAAGTACAATGGAGAACAGTTTATTTGCAGCTTACAAGAAATTGAGGCTGCTGAAGCTTTAGAGACGTTGGCATTAGCTTCCATCAAGATACAATGTTGATTGTCCGTCAAGCCTAACACTGTCACTAAAGGAGTAATATATATATGAGCTGAGCAAATGTGCTCATGAGGCTGAAGAATAAGCCCACACAAGGGTTGCAGATATTCTGAGATCAAGGTAACCAAAGAAACATAGAATATATGCTAAGAGAAGTTGGAATAAATAAACAAAAAGGGGTTGCGAGACTGGAACACTTGCAGAAGTAGTTAAAGAAACGAGAAAAGAACATACAGTAAAAAGAAAGATTGGTGATAATGGATCGAACATTGATAATATTAAAAGGAAAGTCTTAAGGCGGAAGAGGCCAAATCTAATGCACCTCAAACAATTATTTAAAAAACATTGTGTATATTGTCAAAAAAATTAGTTGCTCAAAAGTTCAAATGATACAAAATAGAAATAAAAGAATGATAATCATAAACTGGTTTACTTAACTCCATCTTTTTTGTTTAGTGTACATTTTAATATCAAGAAAAAGCTTATATTTAAAAATTCTTATATACAATATACACACTATATATGACATAAAAGTTTAAATTAAATTACATTTTTGTAAATAATCTAGGCGTAGTTCGGGATAGTTTCTAATTTTATTAAAAAAGTCACGGGCCTTTTATTGATCCAACAAAGTGAAATACAGATGACAAGAGATCATGTAGAGCAGTAAAATATATAGGAAACTAAAGTCGCCTAAGGATCGATTGTGTGAATGTGCAAAGCTTGTTAATAAAACTGTTTCTTCGTTTTATTAAACTCTTAACTTCTTGAGATCATCTTACATTATAGATCTCTATATATAGGGTCTTAGCTTAACCTATTACAAAGTGATCTAGAAACTTAACATAAATCTAAATCAAGTTTTTCCTTTTTAGTTATTCAAACTTCCTTTTATGAATAACTTGTTTCCTAAGCTATTTTTGAAGCTTATCCAACATTCTCCCTTCTAAGCTTCAAGCCATCTTTGCTTAAGTCTTGAACTTGAATCAGCTCCCTCATCTCTTTGAACTTGATTCTTGCTAAAGCTTTAGTTAGAATGTCCGCTTTCTGCTTTTCTCCAGGAACATGTTCCACATCAATCTCGTCTTGCTCTATTCGTTCGCGAATGAAATGGAATCTCTTGTGAATGTGCTTGCTTCTTCGGTGAAACACGGGATTCTTGGCTAATGAGATAGCAGACTTGTTATCCACTCGTATCATCGTCTTCTTCATCTCTTTTCCTGTAATCTCACTTATCAAATCTTGTATCCAGACCGCCTGCTTTGCTGCTTCCGTTGCCGCCATATACTCTGCTTCACACAAGCTTAAAGACACCGTGTCTTGCTTCTGTGAGCACCAAGTGATTGGCGTTTCTCCTAGACAAAACAAGTGACATGTCGTACTTCTTCCATCGTCCGGATCCGTGTTGTGACTACTGTCACTATATCCCACGAGATTCATTGATCCACCTTGCTCGTAAGATAATCCGTACCCGACTGTTCCCTTTAAGTACCTTAGCACTTGCTTCAGTGCGTTGCCGTGAGACGTTCTTGGTGAGTGCATATATCTACTCAAGATGCCCACTGCGTAACACATATCTGGTCTTGAGTGCATAAGATATCTGAGGCAGCCAATTCTTCTTCGATAAAGTGTAGCATCTATCTCGGGTTCGTCGAGGCCTTTTGAGAGTTGCAGACCGAACTCCATGGGTATACATGTCGAGTTGCAGTCGTCCATTGCAGCTTCCTCCAATACTCTCATCGCATACGCTTCTTGATTGATCATGATGTACTTTGAGCTTTGTCTTACTTCCAATCCGAGGTAGTAGGTTAGAAGACCTAAATCAGACATCTCAAAGTTCTTTGACATGTTCTTCTTAAACTCTGAGATTTCTTTTGCAGAGTCTCCGGTAATGAACAAGTCGTCAACGTAGATAGCTATGATAAGAAGCTTTCCTTTATCATCCTTTCGATAGACCGAATTTTCTTTACAACACCTCTTGAAGCCGAGTTGCTTCAAAGTTCGATCAAGCTTTATGTTCCAAGCTCGTGGAGCTTGTTTCAATCCATACAAGGCCTTGGAGAGTTTGAAAACCTTATGCTCCTCTCCCTTCTTTTCAAACCCTTCAGGCTGTGACACATAAACTTCTTCGTGTAACTCACCATGTAAGAATGCTGTCTTGACGTCTAGATGGTGAATCTCCCACTTGTTCGCAGCAGCTAACCCAATCAGGAGTCTTATGGTCTCTAATCGAGCCACTGGTGCAAACACTTCATCAAAGTCGATACCATGTTCTTGTACGTAACCTTTAGCTACGAGTCTCGCTTTGAACTTGTTGATAGATCCATCAGCGTTTCTTTTGATCTTGAAGATCCACTTGAGACCGATGATCTTTGCTCCAGCTGGCTTGTCTGTTAGCGTCCATGTCTTGTTTATGTTGATAGAATGGATCTCGTCTTCACATGCCTTCGTCCATCTTTTATCTCCCTTTGCTTCTTGGAAATTCTTTGGCTCATCATTAATAACATGAAGCAGCAGCTCACATTCTATCTCAGCAAGTAAAATGTAGTCATCTAGGTAACTAGGTTTACTTGTTTGACGAGTTGAGCGCCTTACTTCCTGTGTCGAGCTTTGTTCAACTTCTTCTTCTTCGTTGTGTGTTACATCTGATTCTGCGTGTGTAACACTTGTTTCGTCTTCTTGCTGCTCTATTTCTGCATTCGCGGTTTCTTCTTGTTGTGTGCTGGCTATAAACGGACCATTCCCTTCGTTTACAGTCAATCCCCACGTCATACGGAACATACCAGAGTCGTCTTGTCCTTCCTTAGTAGCTCCCTTCCAATTCCAACAAGTCTTCTCGTCAAAAATTACGTCCCGACTTACGACTATCCTTTTGAAGGTAGGATTATAAAGTCGATAAGCTTTCGTGCCTGGTTCGATTCCGAGATGAACAAGAGCTTGAGAACGATCATCAAGTTTCCTTAGATGAACTGAATCTACTTTCGCGTGAGCAACACATCCAAAAACTCTTATGTGACCTACGTTAGGCTTTCCTCCCTTCAAGCTTTCGTATGGAGTTTTATTCTTCAATGCTCTAGTAGGAACACGATTGATCACATATGTTGCGTGTCGCACGGCTTCTCCCCACATGTAGTTCGGTACCTTCATAGCTTTCATCATGCTTCGAGTCATCTCCATTAAAGTACGATTCCTTCTCTCCACAACTTCATTCTGTTGTGGAGTATATGGTGCTGTTAAATGGCGTTTGATGCCATGTTTGTTGAAGAAGTCTTGGAAATCCTTTGACGTGAACTCTCCTCCTCTGTCCGTACGGAGTGTTCCGATTGTCTTGTTTGCTTCCCTCTCAACAAGGGCTTTAAAACTCTTGAATCTATCAAAGGCTTCACTCTTTTCTCTCAACAAAATAGACCACATATATCTCGTACAATCATCAACTATGACGAAGATATAGTTGTTATGACCTTGTGTTGCCGGTGATATGGGACCGCACAGATCCGCGTGTAACAGCTCGAGAGCAACCGAAGCTCTGTATGCAGTTGCTGCAGGAAAGCTGTGACGCGCCTGCTTCCCGACCAAACATGAGTCACACAGCTGCTTCTCTTCATGTATTTCAGGTAAGCCACGAACCATATCATGTGTTGCCATGGCCCTTATTGTCTTGAAGCTTATATGACCAAGGCGTGCGTGCCATCTCCATGGTTCCTCCTTGATCTTTGCGAGTAGACAAGTAGGTTTACCGACTTTGAGTGATATCTTATATAGACGATTAGAAGCTCTCTGAACTTTCACCAAAAGTCTACCGCTTGGATCTCTCAAAGTGAGGTAATTCTCTTTCATCCTTATGTCACACCCTTGTTCAGTTGCTTGACCCAGACTTAGTATGTTACTCTTCAAGTTCGGTATGTAATATATGTCGGTTAGGAGCTTCTGTTCCCCTGTCTTGGCTTCAAAGAGAATAGATCCTTTGCCGTTTATATCTACATACGAGCCATCTCCGAACTTGACTTTTCCTTTGATGTTCTCGTTGAGCTCTGAGAAGTAAGATCTTTCACCAGTCATGTGATTGCTCGCACCGTTGTCTAGATACCATATACCATCTTCTTTCTTGCTTGGCTCTAGTGAATTCGGTAAGACTTTCTCTTCGTTGAGATACACAACTTGATGCATGTATAACACAGCTTCTGCTACCTCCGTCTCTGTCTTGTTGAGCTCTTGTTTCTCTTCTTTCTTCTCAGGACACACGGATTTGAAGTGTCCCTTCTTCTTACAATTGAAGCATGTGATCTGGGAGTAGTCTCTCTTCTCTTTGTTCCCCTCGCTAGTGTTGCTTCTTCCTCGTCCTCTACCTCTGTTTCCTTGACCACGACCACGATATGATCCTCTTCCTCTGCCTCTCGAGTTCTGATCGCTTGATGTTTCAGTGCTTGAGAACAACAGATTGTTTTGTTGATCATATGCAGTTTTGCCTTTGACTCGTTCTTCATATGCTTTGAGTCTTCCAATAATATCTTCAAATGAGGTTTTGTTTAGATCAAGCATCTGCTTTATTGATGCCGTCATGTGAATGAATTTCATTGGTAGACTGTTGAGAAGTTTCTTCACGAGCTTTGGTTGATCAATGCTCTGTCCCAACGAGGACGCTTTTGATGCAAGCTCCGTTAACTTGCTCGTGAAGTTATCAATACTATCCGAGTCTTCCATGCTTAATCGATCGAATTCATTCATCAGCGTTAGTAGACGAGCTTCTTTAACGCGTTCAACACCAAGGTTTCTGGTTTTAATGGCTTCCCATATAACTTTAGGGGAGTCATCTTCTCCGGCTTGTAAAACCATCGCTTCAGGTATTGAACCGAACAGAAGTCCCGTTGCGAGATCGTTTCTTTCTTCGTCGTCAGTGCCTGGATCTACTGCACCCCAAACTTTGTGAACCTTTAACAGAATTTTCATCCTCTTTGCCCAAACAGTGTAGTTCGTCGTATTGAGCATCAGACAGATTACAGCACTCGGAAAGTCTTCTCTTCTTCCTAGTGGCTTCATCTCTGTTAAAGCTTTTGTATCAGCCATGGATACAGCTTCTCGATTTCACAATCACACAAAAACCTGAGCTCTGATACCAAATAAAGTCGCCTAAGGATCGATTGTGTGAATGTGCAAAGCTTGTTAATAAAACAGTTTCTTCGTTTTATTAAACTCTTAACTTCTTGAGATCATCTTACATTATAGATCTCTATATATAGGGTCTTAGCTTAATCTATTACAAAGTGATCTAGAAACTTAACATAAATCTAAATCAAGTTTTTCCTTTTTAGTTATTCAAACTTCTTTTTATGAATAACTTGTTTCCTACGCTATCTTTGAAGCTTATCCAACAGAAACTTGTTTGAACAGAGAGCCCAATATATCTGATCGAGGCCTGGAAATTACGTCCAAACAATTAGAAGGACTTTTGTGAAGCTAAGCAAGAAAAAAGAATTTTAATCAGCCCAAGTAACTACAAGGTGCTCATCATCAGATATACCAAATAGTAATAGATGACGTTCGAGGGTACTTTGGTCAGTAGCACTAGTAAGATAAACCTTTAAAATAAGTTGACTGACCTGAGAAGCTCATCATCATCAACATCGTCATCTTCGAACAAACATAATAATTCACGCCAGGTCGTGCAGATAGATAATGTATATTTGTATTTGATGTCCTGGTGTCAATCGTAATTCTATACATATCGTTGATGAAATGGTCGTTATAGTTTAAAACTAGTATAGATAAGCGATCTGATTGCATCATTATGTGGAAATATACCCAATCTAGTAACTGAATTCAACGGTGGCATAAACACGTACAGACAAGGCAGGTTTCCAAAAGAAGCAGCTGGTAGATAATAAATGTAGTACACGCAAAACATGGGTGTGAGACATATTAGTCAACGGTTCAAGTAATTTTTGTTTTTTTTTTCAAGTAAATTTAACATTATATAAATCCCGGTTCCGGTACAAATTAGGAGTTTTTGAGTTTGAGATCGTCCTACCAGTGCTCAATGATGAACGACTAATGAAAAGAATAGCGAAGGCCGCGTGATGCAAACGTTCAGACAGCTTTTCTCTAATTATTATTATGGAGTATTTTTTATTAAAAAAATTGGATGAGTAACTAAAAGACCAAATACAGAAAAGCTTACCCCACATGGTCACAATATTATTAATATATTGTTGTAATAGAAAAAACCCACACACAAACGCGCCGTTCGTTTAATAATGTTATAAAAGTGAAAACTATAGTATAATATTGCAATCATTATATATTATAGGCATAATAAGAGAGAAAGAGATGTCGAATTTGAGTCAAAGGAAGTCTGCTCTGGATCCCTCGAATTATATTTGGGAGCGAAGATGGGGAGGATGTATACCTCAGTCGCAGTTTGGTTGGTGTCCGTGGCTTGTTTATTTGATGCGGTTCGAGCACAGAACCTAAGCAGAGCTAGTACTGATCCCGACGAAGGTCCTCCTCTCTCCTATTAAATGCTTGGTCTAATTTTGATTAGACATATTTTAGATAATGTTTATTTTAAGCAAGGTCATCATCATCGACGAGATGATTCATAAACTCTTCCTCTTATTATTTCTAGTTTGGATAAAAACTAGGATCTTAGTTAGGATATTTAATCTGATGATGTTGACATGAAATTAAAAAAAAAAAAAAAAGAACAGCGAGGGCTCTGAACAAGATATTCGAGACGTGGAAGATAAGGGCAACGGATGCATGGAACATGAGCGGGGAACTGTGCAGCGGAGCGGCGATCGAAGACAGCGTCAGCATAGACAACTTATTCTACAACCCTCTCATCAAATGCGACTGTTCTTTTGTCGACTCCACCATCTGCCGCATCATCGCTCTGTACCTCTCTTTCTCTCTTTCAACTGATAATCAATAATGCCTTGCACCTGTTCGACGCATTGCCTCAAGAGAAGAGAGGCACTCTCTTTCTCAAAATTAAATTAAATTTAAATGTTGACAGGAGGGCACGTGGGATGAATGTAACGGGACCTATTCCTCAAGAGCTCTGGAGTCTCGTTTACATCTCTAATCTGTACGCTTCTCATTCCTTTTCTTTTCTTTTTTGCATTTGGAAGGAAGGAAGTTCCACCACACTGATCACTCTTCTTTTCTTTTCTTCTTCTAATCTAATCTAATCTAATCTCTGCGAAGGAACCTTAATCAGAATTTCTTGACTGGGTCCTTGTCTCCTGGCATTGGTAATCTCACTCGCATGCAGTGGATGTAAGCCCCCGGCCCTTTTCACGAACCTTATTATTATTGTTATTATTATTGATGATGCCTAAATTACACAGGACTTTTGGGGCCAATGCTTTGTCCGGTCCAGTTCCCAAAGAAATCGGACTCCTCACTGATTTAAGATCACTGTAAGGACCCCCACCCCCCCTTCTTTATGAATATCATGATCATTTTCCTTTTCAACCTCACATTGATTTTTCTTTCTTTTGAGCAGAGCTATTGACATGAATAATTTCTCCGGTTCTCTACCTCCTGAGATTGGAAATTGCACCAGGCTTGTCAAAATGTATATTTTATGCGTTTCTTTGCTGATCATCCATCATGTTTACTTCTTCTTCTTTTTTTTAGTATATCTTGCATCCATCGCAATTGTAAACTCGCTTCTCCTTCTCCTGGGAATATACTTGTGATTATTCTTGTTTTTTTTTAATGACAGATACATTGGAAGTTCAGGAATCACTGGTGAACTTCCTTCATCATTTGTTAATCTTGTCAACTTGGAAGAAGCGTAAGATTTTATATCTCTCTCTGCTTATTATTCTATCTGGCAGCTCATTTAGCATACTCCCCACGTTTTGGATTGACTTTCTTCTTTCTTCATTTCGTTTCAGTTGGATTAATGATGTCCAACTTACTGGTCAGATACCAGCCTTCATAGGAAATTGGACCAGTCTTACTACGCTGTGAGAAATTTTAAATTTTAAATCTTATCTCTTTGTTTTAAGCTTCTCGATCAATCGATAGAGTGACTTTGACTATCACTTGCAATTCTCAACACTTGACGGTTTGCCACTCAATGTTTGATACATGCTTTGCTGCCTTGCAGGCGAATTCTGGGGACTAATTTGAGTGGTCCAATTCCATCTACATTTGCCAACTTAGTTTCATTGACTGAACTGTATATATACATGCTCTTTTCTCCTTCACTTTTCAGCCTTGCTTCTTTTTCTTTTTCTCTCCATACTGATTGGAATTCCAATTTCAGGAGACTAGGTGAAATATCCAACATCGGTTCTTCTCTTCAGTTCATCCGGAACATGAAATCTTTAAGTGTCCTGTAAGGTCTTCTGTTCAGCTTTGGCCTAATAATCTCGATGAACTTCTTTAGCTCTTCCGTATTTTTGACATTTTTGTTAAATATTGTGCAGAGTATTACGGAACAATAATCTTACAGGCACAATACCTTCCAATATTGCAGATTTCTTGCAACTGCGACAACTGTAAGTCTGAGACAAGATGACACAAAATATTGTTCCCATCTTTTCTTTCTACATTCTTACGTAAAGCAGCACCTAGACCTTACGTATACAATTTTCTCCAGTGATTTGAGTTTCAACAACCTAACTGGGCAGATTCCATCTTCGCTTTTCAACTCAAGCCAACTTACTCACTTGTAAGAACATTTATTTTTCCCATGCTCTTATTCGAGATTCACTGACAAACTGAGAGAATAAACCTTGTTACCTTTATTTAGGTTTCTGGGAAATAACAAGTTGAGCGGTTCCTTACCCACTCAAAAGAGTTCCTCTCTTAGTAATCTGTAAGTAACAAAATCTGTAGAGGAACGTGTCTTCTCTCTAGGTACCATCTGCTGAAAATTCTAAGCTTTTTATGTGCAGAGATGTTTCATACAATGATTTGACAGGAAATCTTCCTTCTTGGGTTCGCCTACCAAACTTGCAACTGTATGTTCAAGAATTAGATATGCTTAAATTTCATGGAGCATCATAGTGCTGAAAGGAAAAATTTTATTTTACTCTGCAGTAACCTGATTGCGAACCGCTTTACAGTGAGAGGCTCTGACAGAAGGTGACTTCGTCAATCTTGTGCTTTACTTGGAGCCTAAATTTCTACACTGTTTATATTTCGCAAGCATAGAAATGTTAATCTACATGCTATATTTCTCATCTTAGTGCCTTTTTTTTTGTTCTTTCGAAAAGGGTCTTCCCCGGACTGGACTGTCTCCAGAAGAGTTTCCGCTGCAATCGAGGAAAAGGCGTATGTAAGTGCATTGAAATGGTGTTCCGCAACTTATTTAAGTTTTGACTTTGACAGTGTTAGGATACATATATATATGTTGGTTAAGATGTTTCTCTCTTGATGGGTGTCCAGATTTCAACTTTTCTGTCAACTGTGGAGGCCCGGATATCAGGTCCAGCAATGGAGTTTTGTATGAGAAAGACGAGGGGGAGCTTGGACCAGCTTCAGCTTTCGTAAGCAGAACGCAGAGATGGGCAGTCAGCAATGTAGGACTATTTACTGGGAGTAACAGTAATCAATACAGAGCTCTTTCAGATACACCATTTGCAAACACTTCTGACTCAGAGATTTTCCAATCAGCGAGGCTCTCTGCATCTTCCCTAAGGTATTACGGACTGGGGCTAGAAAATGGAGGCTACAGTGTAACACTTCAGTTTGGTGAAATACAAATACAAGGTTCTGATACCTGGACAAGTCTTGGAAGGCGACTTTTCGACATATATGTCCAGGTCTCTACTATATATTGAACTTCATCTCATATTCTCACAAACGCTAATTATTCTTCTTGACTGGGAATTGCCTACGTTTGCAAATGAAATGATCATCATATTGTCATCTAATGTAAATGAACATGAAAATATGCATATGTAGCTTTTTGAACAGAAGAGGGGAAATCGTTGATAAACCCTGGCTTATAAGAGATTCGTTTGTATTGAATGTCTGGTGCATTGTGTAGTATATGTTTCGGTTAAGCAGGGTCTAACATGCAGGCACTATAAGGCTCAACTTTTCATGAACCTCTCTTCTCAGACCTCTGATTTCCTTTTGTTTTTCAGGGAAAACTTGTTGAAAAGGATTTTGATATACACCGAACAGCTAACGGTTCTACTTCCCGGGTGATTCAAAGAGTGTATAAAGCAAATGTATCTGAAAATTACGTTGAAATTCATCTTTTCTGGGCTGGAAAAGGGACATGCTGTATTCCTTCTCAAGGGACATATGGGCCGTTAGTCTCAGCTATCAGTGCAACGCCAGGTAACAACAAGAAGAGTTTCATGATCTTTCTGGAGTCCAATGTCTATTCTCACAACCGGCTTGGCTTTTCTTCGCTGCAGATTTCATACCTACTGTAGCTAATAAGTTGCCCCCGAAATCCAAGAAAAAAATTGGTATAATTGCAGGGGCCATTGTAGGAGCAGGAATGATAAGTATCTTGGTGATTGCCATCATCTTAATCATCCGTCGGAAAAGAAAAAGGGCGGCTGATGAAGAAGGTAAGTATAGTCATTAAGAGTCGAATCGCGAACAACTGCAACTTTCAACTGCATATACTTTTATGCAGTGCTACACAGCCTGGACATAAGACCCTACACCTTTAGTTACTCAGAACTCAGAGCTGCAACTCAAGATTTTAATCCTTCCAACAAGCTTGGGGAGGGAGGATTTGGACCTGTTTTTAAGGTAACTCCCTTAGCAGATAATGGATGTAATTTATCCATTGATTGACTATATATATATTCTAAAGATATCAATTGGGTACAGGGGAAACTAAACGATGGAAGAGAGATAGCCGTGAAGCAGTTGTCAGTTGCATCGAGGCAAGGCAAGGGTCAATTTGTTGCAGAGATTGCCACTATATCAGCTGTTCAGCATCGCAACCTTGTAAAATTGTACGGATGCTGCATCGAGGGAAATCAACGTATGCTTGTGTATGAATACCTCTCAAACCACAGTCTCGATCAAGCTCTGTTCGGTATGCAAATAAGGTTAAAACAGTTTTTATAGGTTTTGTTTACAAAAGTAGGGCTGCTGTTGGCTTACACGTTGGTGTGATTTTCGTAGAGGAAAATAGTTTGCAACTTGGTTGGTCAGACCGTTTCGAGATATGCTTAGGAGTAGCAAAAGGTTTGGCATATATGCATGAGGAGTCAAGTCCTCGTATAGTGCACAGGGATGTGAAGGCAAGCAATATTTTGCTGGACTCGGACCTGATACCAAAACTCTCCGACTTTGGATTGGCCAAACTATATGATGATAAGAAGACGCACATAAGTACCCGAGTTGCAGGGACCATGTAAATATCCTGGAAACATAAAAATGATTTTATGTTTATGTTTACAACGATTGCTGATTGTTAATACAATTAATGCTGCAGAGGATATCTGTCACCAGAATACGTGATGCTTGGACATCTTACGGAGAAGACGGATGTGTTTGCCTTTGGTATAGTGGCTTTGGAAATTGTCAGCGGAAGGCCCAACTCCTCTCCAGAAATGGATGAGGAGAAACAATACCTTCTGGAATGGGCGTGGAGCCTACACCAAGAGAATCGTGATTTGGAAGTGGTAGATCCGGGTCTAACAGGGTATGACGAGGAAGAAGTGAAACGTGTAATAGGGGTAGCCTTCTTGTGCACACAGACAGATCACGCAATACGGCCAGCAATGTCCCGAGTGGTAGGCATGTTGACGGGGCATGTGGAGATAACGGAAGCCAATTCTAAGCCAGGGTACGTCTCTGAGAGAACATTTGAGAACGCAATGAGCTTCATGAGCGGTGGTTCAACGAGCTCGAGCTTGGTATTGCCCGACACTCCAAAGAATCCTTCCAAGTAGAAGAAGATGGGACGACAACGACTTGAACAAACCTGAATGGAACACCTTTTGAGAGTTGTTATTGTATAAATTAAAGAAGCGTGGTTTGTACGCAACTGCTTGTCTGACCAAACTAAAGATGAAAGTGTCACCTCCATATTTGTGTGTTTGAGAAGAATAGCTTTTTTCTTCTTTGGTGGGATAAACATATGTCGTTTCTTCTTCATATATAGAGATTTGTGAGACACCTTTGGGGGTCAACAACTTGAGAGACGCGTTGCTGTGTGTGAGCTTCAGCTTTCCTCATGATGGGCCTCTATAAACTAAAATCAGTTTCCACAACATTGAATGGACTTAGGGGATAGTAAAATAGGCCCGGCCCATTGAATAAGTAAAACCAACCGCGCGAATGGTATTAAACCCGGAAACCCTAATTTCTTTAGTTCTCTTGCGGAAGGAGTGAGTTGGGAAATCAATATAATTCATTAGGGATGTTGTATTGGGTTATAAAAGTTAGGGTAGTACCAGCCCATCAAAAAAATTAAATACCCTAACCCATAAGCTTAAACTGTAAATTATATTGGGTCATTTAGGTTTGGGTTGAAAAATAATGGGTTTTAACAGGGTTGAGCCCTTTTCATTTTTGGATTAGAAAATATCTTTCAATCTCTCTCTCATCTCACTCTCGACGCTTCTCAGGCTCTCTCATCTCCGATCTCACCCTCTCGCCGATCTCACCCTCTCTCCGATTTTCTCGTGCGTTTCATCATCTCACACTCTCCGATCTCCGACGCTCGTGGGTTTATCTCAGCCTCTCTCTCCGATCTCGACGCTCGTGGGTTTCGTCTCAGCCTATCTCTCGGATCTCGCCTCAGCTTCTTCTTCGTTCTCGACGCCTCAGCTCGGCGGTTTCATCTCAGCCTCTCTCTCCGATCTCGACGCTCGTGGGTTTCATCTCAGCCTCTCTCCGATCTCGACGCTCCAAGGTTGGATTTGTTTCTGATCATATATGTTAGAGAGAACTGTGCTTAAATAGAAAACACGTATAGGATCTTCTCTGTGTTTACTTTGAGCAATCAGTATTGGAATAGATTGATCAAGCTTAGCATCTTTTGGTTGTCTCTGATTGGTATTGTGGTTTGTGTAACTGTGTAGGTGAAAGTGTTGAAGTCAAAGGTTTAAGAGTTTTGTGCAAGCAACGTTTAAGAGTTTATATAAGTCAAAGGTGAGATTTTCCTTTTTTTAGTTAGTTCATTACTGCTCTGTTCTGAGTTTATATAAGAGTTTATATAAGTCAAAGGTTCATGAAGTAGATATTGGTTATGTATTGATGTCACTCTGTGATGTTTGCTGATGAATTTTAAGTATGTAAAGTCATTTGCTACTTGGTTTCTGTTTTTCTGTATGAATTAGTTTGATGACTTGTTATGCGGTTCTTGTTAAGTTCATTACTGCTTATATAAGTCTTCTTAAGAGTGTCTTTAGTGTGTCATGTTCTTGAGTGTGATTCTGCGTTGGAACTTATGTACTTGTGTGATTCTGCGTTGGAACTTGTGTGTGCTTGCTTCTGGTTTGTGGTGCTACAGAGCCGCTGACGCAGCAACAACCTCCACTCCTCACTGATCAACATAGACAGATGGTGCTATAGTTCACTCTTTTGATCCCTTCGTTTTCGATTTTCAGTCTACTGCTTGTGGCATTTTCTCTTTGTTAATTTGTGTAATCAATTATTCGTTGTTTTAGATTAGATATGAGTTAAAGGTTTAATGATCCTCTTGATGAGTTAGGCCTCTTTTTTTACAACTGTAAGTTACTTGTATGTGATGTGTACTTGTGTGTGCTTGCTTCTGGTTTTGTGGTCCAGTGTGTGCTTGCTTCTGATTTTGTGATCTTGTGATGCATCTTGAAGTATCTGTCTAGTTCACAGACATGCATGTATTAGTTTATTAATAGTCTCGGTCCGGTTAAGCATATATACAAGACGTGTATGTATTTGTAACTTGTCATATGCTCTGTTTGATATAGATTCTTTTTTGGCAAATACAGATCTTCAACGAGCTGGTTGCTGGCATATAAACTTGTCTAGAGAGTAAAGCTGGTTGCTGCAGTCTTCAACGAGCAAAGAATATGTGAAAGACTTTGTTTATTTGAATATGAAATTTCTTGCTATTTATATGACTCAAAGCTTTTAAACTTATTTTGTGACAATCAATAATGTGAAACTTCTTACTATTTATATGACTCAAAGTTTTGATTTAACTTTATTTGATTTAATTTTCATATAATTTTGTAAGAAATTACAGAAAAAATGTGTTTACATAAAAAAAAAATTAAAGGGCTCAAAATGGGTTAAAAAGGGTTTAGCCCTAATACAAATAATATGATGGGGTCTAAAAGGGTTAGGGCCACTTTGGGTTGGGCTTAAAATAAATAGGGTTGGGTTGGGTTGGGCAACCCAATACAACATCCCTATAATTCATATTCATTTTTAGGGTTTTAGCTTTTGTCGTCTCTCCTCTCAAACAAAGAATGGCTATGTATCTTCTCTACGAGTCTTCTTCTGGCTATGGCCTCTTCGAGGCCCACGGTCTTGATGAGATCGGACAGAACACAGAGGCCGTCCGGAGCTCAGTCTCGGACCTCAGTCGCTTTGGTCGTGTTGTCCAGCTGACCGCTTTTCATCCCTTCGAGTCTGCCCTCGATGCCCTCAACCAAGTTAACGCCGTCTCTGAAGGTATATTTATTGTAAAGTTGTAGTCTTTCTGGGAACTCGAACCATAACTCTGCCCTTGATTTTTTTTTTGGATTTAAAGCGTAAATCATATGATACTCTGCTCCTTTGACATTTTTGGTTGTTTTACAATTTTTTCATAAAGAAAGCTTCAATTTTTATGGTTGAGTGGTCTAATGCTGTGTCTAATTTGATTATGTCTTTGATCTTTTCTTTTTTGGTGGCAAGGGGTTATGACTGACGAGCTTAGAAGTTTCCTGGAGTTGAATCTTCCTAAAGTCAAAGAAGGCAAGAAGCCCAAGTTCAGCTTAGGAACCTCCGAGCCTAAACTCGGTTCCCATATCTTGGAGGCCACTAAAATCCCCTGCCAGAGCAATGAGTTCGTTCTTGAGCTTCTCCGTGGTGTTCGCCTTCATTTTGACAGGTTCATCAAGGACCTCAAGGTGTGAATGGATAATACTCTTTTTCTCTCTCTCTGTGTTTGCCTATGCTTTGTGTCTTGTAACTCATGAATGTTTATTTTATTGAATGCAGCCTGGTGATCTGGAAAAATCTCAACTTGGGTTAGCTCACAGCTACAGCAGAGCCAAGGTCAAGTTCAATGTTAACCGGGTGGACAACATGGTTATTCAAGCGATTTTCCTCCTTGACACCCTTGATAAGGATATCAACTCCTTTGCCATGAGAGTCAGGTTTGTTTTTTTATTCAGTCTGTGTGTATTTTCAATTAACACCGAGCAAAGACGTAGTAGATGAACATTGTTTATTGATTGATGTTGTTGTTGCAGGGAATGGTATTCGTGGCACTTCCCCGAGCTAGTGAAGATTGTCAATGACAATTATCTTTACGCCCGTGTTTCAAAGATGATTGAAGACAAGTCTAAGCTGACTGATGACCACATCCCTATGCTTACTGAAGTCTTAGGGGATGAGGATAAAGCAAAGGAGGTCGTCGAAGCTGGAAAAGCATCCATGGGTAAATGAACTAAGCTGTACGGATTCATTGGTGTTTGTAATTTCTCTTACATTTTATTTTTCTTCCGTATGCACAACAGGCCAGGATTTATCACCGCTTGACTTGATCAACGTACAGACCTTTGCTAAGAAAGTGATGGACCTCGCTGACTACAGGAAGAAGCTCTATGATTACCTTGTTGCTAAGATGAGCGACATTGCCCCTAATTTGGCCGCCTTGATTGGAGATATGGTCGGTGCCCGTCTCATTTCACATGCTGGAAGTCTGACTAACCTTGCCAAGTGCCCATCTTCTACCCTCCAGATTCTCGGAGCCGAGAAGGCGCTTTTCAGGTGCGATATCATAGAGCTCTCTTTTTTTCTTTTAATCTTCTCCGTAAGTTATTGTAGTGGTGCGTGTGTGACGTGAACTGTTGTGGTGTTTCAGGGCGCTTAAAACGCGAGGAAACACACCCAAGTATGGGTTGATTTTCCATTCGTCCTTCATTGGCCGAGCATCTGCTAAGAACAAGGGCCGTATCGCTCGTTATCTTGCAAACAAGTGCTCTATAGCTTCCCGTATTGATTGTTTCGCTGGTAAGATTCAGAAACAGAGTTCTGTAATATTTATTTTGAGGAGATGTTGTAACCTGGTTGATGTTTGTCCTAAATGCAGATGGAGCAACAACGGCATTTGGTGAGAAGCTTCGTGAACAAGTAGAGGAAAGGCTAGACTTTTACGACAAAGGTGTTGCTCCACGCAAGAACGTAGATGTAATGAAGGAGGTGATAGAGAATCTGCAAAACAAAGGTATGATCTTGAAATAAGAGTAATATTTTGGTGGTGGACTGTAAATGTTTGATCCGTGCCCTCCTCTTATAGATGAGGAAGAGAAGGAGGCAGTGGATGAGGAGAAGTCAGAGAAAAAGAAGAAGAAAGAGAAGAGGAAGATGGAGGAGACAGAAGAGGAGAATGAGAAATCAGAGAAGAAGAAGAAGAAAAAGAAGAGCAAGTCTGGAGGAGAGGAAGAGACTGATGATGGTGGTCAGAGCAAGAAGAAATCGAAGAAGAAGAAGAAGTCAAAGAGTGAGGATGACGACGAATAGGGAGGGGATGGACCCTGTATTCTGTTTCTTTTTTGCTGTGTTTCTTTTTCTTAGTAAACTCTTCTGCTAGAGTATCTGTGTTCTATTCTGAAAACTATTTGATAACATCTTAAGTTTTGCCCATCATTTTAGTATTATTTTTTGTCCAATTTGCTTTTTAAATATTTTCTACTTTATTATTCGAGAAGACTCGTATGCTTTTTACTGAAACAAGAACTTATCTTGCATAAAGGTTTTAATTAGAAAAACGAGAGATTGAAAGAAGTATAAGAAATTTGGACGCATGACTATAGTACAATTAGAATTAAGACGGTAATCATAGTAAACGGAGTGCTACGATATTCTTTGTATAATATATATAATGACAAAATTACCCTTTTATTCTTATTCATTCTCACTCTCACTTGATCTTTGTTTTTTTTTGTTCAATGATTATTTAAAAGTTTCTGATTTTTTCCACCAAGTGATTATTCAATTATATTTACAAATTTATGTTCATTCTCAATCATATCCACCAAGTGTCTGATTTTTTTCATATCTTTGTTTGGGTTTACAGTTTTGCTACTACTCATTATATATGGATTAAGAAGCAGAGGATGCGTAGAGCTAGTGGAGAAGATGAACAGTATACACTTCGTCGAACTATACTATTTGATAAACATAGAATAGTATACCACGATGTGTACTGTTACATCATTTCTATGTCTTGTTTTCCAGTAATATCGTCAATCATTGTTTCCTCACCTATTCCCACCGTCTCTTCTTTTTCTCTAATTCTTGTGGGTATTTTTTCTCCTACTTCATCAACTCCGACTATACCTCCATCATCCCTTTGCTAATGGTGTATCCTCTTACACTGCACGACTCTACTATTTAATAATTATAGTATAGTATGTCTCATCTTCTCCTCTACTTCTTATGGTGGTCTTTTACTAATCCCTCAAATTTATTGACAATGCCACTAGTTTCTTCACAAATCGGAAATCCTTCTCCTTTAAGTTTAAGGTTTAGGTTTAGGATAATTGGTTTGGATATATGGTTTGGGTTTAGGGTTTGAGTTTAGGGTATATGGTTTGGGTTTAGGATTTAGGGTTTATGGTTTGGATATATGGTTTGGGTTTAGGATATATGGTTTGGGTTTAGGGTTTATGGTTTAGGTTTAGGGTAATTGGTTTGGATATATGGTTTGGGTTTAGGATTTTGGTTTAGGGTATATGGTTTGTGTTTAGGATTTAGGCTTTATGGTTTGGATATATGGTTTGGGTTTAGGGTTTAGGTTTGAGTTTAGGATTTAGGGTTTGGGTTTAGAGCTATTGTAGAAGATGAACTGTATACACTTCGTCGAACTATACTATTTGATAAACATAGAATAGTACACAACGATGGGTACTGTTACATCATCTCTATGTCTTGTCTATTAGAATATGCCAACTACAGTCAGGTATTCTAGGACTCAAGTCTTCCAGTAATGTCGCCAATCATTGTTTCATCACCTATTTCCACCGTCTCTTTATTTTCTCTAATTCTTGTGGGTATTTTTTTCTCCTACTTCATCACCTCCATCATCCCTTTGTTAATGGTGTATCTTCTTACACTGCACGACTATACTATTTAATGATTATAGTATAGTATGTCTCATCTTCTCCTCTACTTCTTATGATTTTTTACTAATCCTTCAAATTTATTGACAATGCCACTAGCTTCTTCACAAATCGGAAATCCTCCTCTTTTAGGTTTAGATTTTATGGTTTAGAGTTTGGGTTTAGGGTTTAGAGTATATGGTTTGGATACATGGTTGGGTTTAGGATTTGGGTTTAAGGTATATGGTTTGGGTTTAGGGGGTTTGGATATATGGTTTGGGTTTAGGTTTAGGGTTTGGGTTTGGGTTTAGGGTATATGGTTTGGGTTTAGGGTTTAGGGTTTGGGTTTAGAGCTTGTATAGAAGATGAACCGTATACACTTCGTCGAACTATACTATTTGATAAACATAGAATAGTACACAACGATGTGTACTGTTACATCATCTCTATGTCTTGTCTTCCAGTAATGTCGACAATCATTGTTTCCTCACCTATTCTCACCGTATCTTCTTTTTCTCCAATTCTTGTGGGTATTTTTTCTCCTACTTCATCACCTCCATCATTCTTTGCTAATGGTGTATCCTCTTACACTGGACGACTTTACTATTTAATGATTGTAGTATAGTATGTCTCATCTTTTTCTCTACTTCTTATAGAGGTTTTTTACTAATCCCTCAAATTATTGATAATGCCACTAGCTATTTCACAAATCGGAAATCCTCCTCCTTTGGGTTTATGGTTTATGGTTTATGGTTTGGGTTTAGGGTTTGGGGTATATGGTTTGGGTTTAGGGTTTAGTGTGTTTCATTCTATTGTATTATGTTAATGTGTTCCATTCTATTGTAAAATCAAATAATAGAAATATAAGTGTAAACTAACCAAATATATAATCTTTTGTGATATTGGTATCGATATTTTTTCTATACTATTTTTAAAATAGTATAGTATAGTATAGTTAGTTAATTGTGCACAGTGCATCAAGCAAGCGGTCACGCGCGTAGAAGGAGTTTTTTGTCCACTTTTGTGCTAAACAGACACACTTCCCCATAAAATTCATACATGGTTACTTCTTTAATTTTTTTGCTTATTATGAATATAGAGCAAATTGAATCAATGAATATGTTGACCATATATATAACTATATTACACCAGTTAGCAAGAGAAGTGGTTCAGTGTATATAGCTTTTAGCTTCTTTCTTTCATCGGAATAATACTTTCATTCATCAAATCTGTAGAAACATCATCCTTACATAAACACCATCATTAAAGAAAGGCATCAAAAACCATCATTGCTTGGTATGTACTACCTCCCATCAAGAAAATAAGATATTATAGAGTTTTTACGTTTATTAAAAATATAATAAATGTTTTACAATTTTTTTTTAATAACTATCCATCAATAAAATTTCATCAATTCAAATATTCATAATTAATATTTTTTAAAAATATACAAAATATTTTAAAATATATAGAAAATTTTTCTTTGTAGAACAAAAATAAAATTTATAAAATCTTACTTATGGGAACGAAATGAGTAGCTTTTAGCTATATTGGTTAAATTGCAAAAATAGTTATTGATGTCTTGCATATTTCCATTGTTTTATCTTCATACCCATATGCATTTTGATCATCTAGAATAGGATTTAGACATGTTTAAGTTGCATTTTGTATACATAAGTCTTTATCATGTATTGGAGTACCGCATGGAGTTCTTAGAGACGTTTAGGATACAATTGTGGTCAAAAGATGCGAAATGAGTGATCATGGATCGAGCAGGACCACAGCGACCCCTCCTGGTCGCTGTGACTTCACCAGCCGAAGCGACCCCGTGCCAGCGACCCAAGCTGCCCGCTCGTCTTCTCCGCAGCGACCGTCTGGAGCGGCTCTCCCTCCTCGCTGTGACGGCATCCTCTGGAGCGACCCCGTGCCAGCGAACCCGGCTGCCCGCTCGTCTTTCTCGGAGTCTCCGCAGCGACCTCTCCGGAGCGACCCCTCCTGGTCGCTCCGCACCCGCTCCAGCTCGAAGATTAGCACTTTTCATGGACATTTTAGTCTTTTTGTATGCACGTTTTACTTTTCTAAAACCTAAGTTTAAGTATTCTGTAAGCCATTGGAGGCTGGATTATCTTTTGTTACTTGGTAAACATCAAAACTATTGAAGATTAATCTCTTTTTGGATCATTGATCCTTGTTCTTATTTTGTTTCTTATCGATTTCTGTTATTTCATCTCTGTTTATGATCAGTCTGAAATCCAATATGGGTTTAAGAATGATCATGAACCTTAGTGAGTAATCCACCATTGAATTCATGGGTTAGGAAGATTAATGGTGATTATGTTAGTTCTAGGATGTTTTAGTATAAATCAAACCTTATTCCTTGCCTAGGAGAGTATTCATAATGCATCTGCTGAGTTGGCCTCTCAAAAGTTGATCTTTAGACATCTCCCATCCACAAAGTGTTCGATGATATGTCTGAGTCAACTCTCCTAAGCTCTTAACATACTTTACCAAAGACATTTGTTGTTAAGGATGTTAAGACAGCCAATAGACTTGTTATTAATGATTGCTTTTATATTATTCAGCCAAAGACATTTGATGTCTGAAATATGTTAGCAAATGAGCATTCATCTAGACATAGAATTTGTTTAGGATTGTGTCTAAGCTTAATGTTGATTAGTTTGATTGATCGTTGCCATCCTTAGTTCTCAACTTGATCACCCAAGGTCTAAATTCCTATATCAATGAGTTCTCGTTTCTCATAAAAGAAAGTTATTTCATTTACTGTTTTATGATGCTAGGAGTTTCAAAGCTCCTAAAACAAATGTTGTAATATGAGTGAAATGTCGAACCAATTCCAAGGGATTCAAAGCACCAAGAATACAAGTACTTCCTTAATCTAAGTGCAATCGAAGACTTGATGATTTCTAGAACCTAATATGCAATAACTAAACAATAAAAATAGTAAATCAATGAACTTTCTTTTATGAGAAAGGAGAACTCATGGGTATAGGAATTTAGACCTTGGGTGATCAAGCTTCGAACTAAGGATGGCAACAGTCAATCAAACTAATCAACCTTAAGCTTAGACGCAGTCTTAAACAAACTCTATGTCTAGATGAATGCTCATTTGCTAACATACTTCAGACATCAAATGTCTTTGGCTGAATAATATAAAAGCAATCATTAACAAACAGGTCTATTGGCTATCTTAACACCCTTAACAACAAATGTCTTTGGTAAAGTATGTTAAGAGCTTAGGAGAGTTGACTCAGACATATCATCGAACACCTTGTGGGTGGGAGATGTCTAAAGATCAACTTTTGAGAGGCCAACTCAATAGATGCAATACGAATACTCTCCTAGGCAAGGAATAAGGTTTGAATTATACTAAAACATCCTAGAACTAACTTAATCACCCTAAATCTTCCTAACCCATGAATTCAATGGTGGATTACTCACTAAGGTTCATGATCATTCTTAAACCTATTTGAGGTTTCAGATTGATCATCAACAGAATAAGAAATCAATAAAATAAACAACAAGAACAATCGAATCAATGATCAAAAGAGATCAAGAAGTTCCAATAGAATGGTGTTTACCAAGTAACCAAGATAATCTGCCTGGTGGCTACAAAATGATAACTTAAACATAGGTTTAGAGTGTGTAAATCGTAGAGGGCAAAATAGTAATTTAACGTAAAACACGGTGCACAGCGGCTTGATGACAGGCCACTATGCCGCTGTGGGTAACAAGGCCGCTGGCTCTCGACGTGGAGCGGTATCCCGACTCATGGCCACAAGGCCGCTGTGCCCAAAAGCCGCTGGGAGGGTTATCAAGCAGCGGGATGAGATACCGCTGCAGAAGGCCGCGCTAGATTACGCAATTTTGTGTGACAAAATCACATTTTTAACGCAGCGGTTTCTTGTCACGCCATTAGGCCGCTGGGGCCGTAAAACCGCTGCAACACTTAGTGAAATAGGCACACGAGCTGGACCATCATTCTTGCTTCTAAAACACCTCTCAAACCTTCCATGATCACCATGTTGCATCTCCAACACCTGATAAGGACATGTGCAATGAAATGCATCCTAGATATGCCTAGATGATGCCTTTAATGATCAAAATGCATGTGAATATGAAGATAAAACAATGGAAATATGAAAGACATCAACTCCCCCAAACTTGTCCTTTACTTGTCCTCAAGTGAACTTTCTAGGGCTCATAGGGGAAGAGGCTTGAAAGTGGGAGCTCATAGCCAAAAGAAATACTTCCTAACACTCAACTTGACATCCTAAAGAAACATAGCAAGTAGCGAAAGCACACTATCATGTTATACTCTAGCTTCTCTAGACCTAGCAATACCCTTATGCCTTTACACAAGATGCAATACTCATCAACCAACAAGTCTTCCTAATCAGCTCTCACATTAATTCACATACACACACACAAAGTGGATTCTCACAAATGGGCACATGATCTCAATCATTTGGCTAGGTAAACAAATGGTCTAAAGTGAATGAAGAGAAGGGTTCAAATGCATCATTTTAAAGTGGTTATCACTCAAGAACAAGGAGCTTGATCATTATGCAAAATTTATCTAAGATTAGAAGCAACTCATGCATACATGGATCCATTCTCATCATTCTACCCTTTTCCTAAGTGATTACAAGTTCTACCCCTATTCACTTCATTTCACAACCCAAATAGCAACTCATTTTCATGACTAACCCAATGAACAAGCTTTTTTTTTTTTTTTTTCTTTACTTAGCCTACTAGGGACAAATTTTTTTCTTCTTTCAACTTAGCTCTTCTACTTCTCTTTTCCCTTCCCCACTATCTTATTGATTCTTCTTATCATTTTTTTTTTTTTTTTTTTTTCTTTTTTTCTTTTTTTTTTTTATTTAGGGGGAAGGAGTCAAATAGCACAATCTAGAGCTTTCTAAGGTCCCTAAGGCTCATCTTTCTCAACTTTCTCACTATCCAAACCCAAGATACAAACTCATTTAGGACATACACTCAACCATCATTCTAGAAGCTAGCTCAAATAATGATCCTATGCTAGCAAGAGATGAGAACAAATCCATGTCGCTTCCAATACTCTCAAGATTTTGCACATGACAGGCTATCAGAAAAGGCCTCACTCAAGCAAGTCAATGTTGGCTTCAAAGAAAGGTAAGGGCTCAAGGGTGAGGGAGTTCCATTTGGGTTAACAAAGAGTGGTACAATGGACAAAGATAACCCAAATGTGTTTGAGAACCATGATCAAGTATGCAAATGCCCATAAGTGAGAGAGATTAAGTTCATTTAAGCCTAAGTTCAGATTGGAGCTGGTTTTCAGAACAATGTCAATGACAAGCAAGCACACAAGTTTCAAGAAGAGTTTTCAAGGCTCGAAGCGTGCAAGGCTTTAAAGAGATGCTTAGGCTACTTGATATGCTTAACTAGGGCGACACTTTGAGTGCTAAACAAGCTCTTTGCAAGGCATTTTAAATCATTGCTCCCTATGCAGATGGATGCAACCTATATGAATGCTTCTAGACTCAATCTTAAAGTGCAAATGCTGCAAACTAAATGATTTTTTTTTTTTTGGTTTTCAATTTTTTTTGGCTTTTCTATGCAAAAAGGTATGCGAAATGGAAGACTCAATGCAAGACTCAATGCAAGACCATCAAAGCAAACAAGGTTAAATACTTGGTACCTCCCCCAAACTTAAGTCACACAGTCTCTGTGTTGTTAAGCTGAGGGAGATACCGAAAAGAAATCCTAAAAAGCAAAGAAAAGCTAGTATATACAAGGGAAGGAACGGAGATACCTGGCTAAGGATAGAAAGAGGAACCATCCGTGTCCCAATCGTCTGCAGTGGCGATGGATGGGGACTCGTTGGAAGACTCACGAGCAGGTGGAGGGCGGTTTCTGCGCTGTCTACGCAGCTCAGAATCTGGCGAGCGTGCAGATGCAGCTGTGTTGTAGAAAGAGGGCCGAGAAAGAGTAGAAGGCCCATCAGTTGACATCACATCATCCCTTTGGCAACCTGAACTCAGAGTGGTACCTGCTAGTAGGGAAGTGACCTTTCTCATCTGTCTCTTGAGCACTTTGACTGACTGCTTCAGCTTGTGAATGGTCCTATCTTGCATCTTGTTCCACTTGAGCAGCTTAGCATTCTGAGAAAGAGCTTCGCGCAGACCGGCGCTCGTAGTGGCACCTCTATAAGGCTGGAAGTGGTATCGGTCTGTCCCATACAATGGACCTGGCGTCGTTGGTCCCTCATCATCAGCATCACTGGGTCTAGCTGTCCCAGAGGATTTTGCTCGCTCTCTCTTCTTCCTCTTGCGCGGGGCGTTGATGGGACCAAACTCAGGGTGGTCTTGTGGGACAAGATACCGAGGCTCTGGGTCAAACTCGATGTGCTCAGGAAGTGAGGTAAATGCTTCGTTAGGTAGGAGGAAGTAGGACTTAATGCTGGGGTCATAGGCGGAGTAGAACTGGTAGGCATACTGGGTCCCTGCTGTTCCTCCGAGGAACTTTGTCTTCTTCAAGTACGGGAGATCGATGTACTGAGCTTCTTTCTTCACTGGTCCTAGCTTAGTCCCAACTGCTGCTAAGATAGGTGTGATGAGGTTTCCAATAAGTAGCTTTGGTGTGCCATCATCGTTCGTCCAAGCCCAATACTTATAGTAGATGAATCTCCTCACAAGAACTCCTATCAGTCCCAAATCCTTGTATTGCTGCAGAGTTGTGGTCTGTAGTTTACCATGCCCATCAAGAGGAAGAAGTGCCAGTCCCAAGAGTTTCAACTCATCTTCATTTACTCCTCCAGGTTCTCTTCTGCAGTATAAGGTATGACTGAGTATCTTCGCGGCATATCTCACTCCTGGGCTTGTGATTTCATTGCACTTATCACTGCCAGGGTCCCGTGCTCCTTCAGCGATCCAAGTCCAAACGTCATTTGAGATCAAGGTGGATGAAGGTAAGCGTGATTTTGCATCATCCGACAGTCCAAAGATAGAACTGAGCTGCTTAAAACCCATCCTGTGGAGCTTCCCCTTGACCTTGAAGATAATGTGCCCAAACCCCTCCTGCTCATCATACTCATCATGGAAGACTGCTGAAACTGAGGCCAAAAACTGATAGGAGACTTCCTCATGTACTGGATAAGCCATTCCAAGAAAGGATTCCATGCCCATGTTGCGGAGGAGGAGCCGCACGTCTTCAAGGATCCCGAGTGTTCGCAGAGCAGAGATATCTGGAAACCTCATTGAAGCTAGCGGGATCTTTTTGATGTGCGCTAGCAACTTAGTGTAGGGCGGAATGTTATCAACGCGTCTCTCTGGCTCTTCCTCTTCAACAACTGGAGCTTCTTCTTCAATTTCGGTCGTTGATTTAAGAGCTTCTTCTATCTCCCTTTCAGTATCACCCTCAGCTTCGTGCTCCTCTCTGGTTTTGTGGCGGCTCACACGGAGCTCTCGAGGAGGTTTCCTCCGAAACACGGGAGTGCGGGCTTCTCTTTCTGGTGGGTCTTGAGAACTTGATGCTATTCCCTTTCCTTTAGTCTCCTTTGTTCCTTTCCCCTTATCTCTCGCCATCGCGTTCTGCAAAACAAACACTTAAAAGTGTGTAAGTGACATGGGAATCAATCATCACACAAACACTAAACTCTCTCAAAACACAATTGAACACGATTTTCACCAACCCAACTCATCAAACAAGCTAATTAGAACACGAACGTCAGTTTTAAAGCAAGAAATCGAGCATGCAATCTCAAAATTTCGAAACCCTTTTTTTTTTTTTTTTTGATTGCAGCCGATTTACAATACCTTAGCTTGATTTGATGAAAATTGATTGGAGATGGTGAAAGAGGGGGGAAATTCGGGATCTCAGCAACAAAAATCAATGGATTTGGTTGAGAGATGAGAGAGTTGTGTTCTTGAGAGAGTTGGAGAAGAGAGAGATCGTTAGAGGAGGGTGAAGTGAGGGAGAGAGATGAGTCGAGGGTTTTGAGGGGTAAACCGGTTTGGTTCAATTGATTTGAACCGGAAATCAGAGAAGAGATACTTACCTGGTACGCGCAGCGGTTTTATGGAGCGGGACAGAAGGCCGCTGGGACCCAAGAACCGCTGGGAGGGTTATCAAGCAGCGGGATGAGATAACGCTGCAGAAAGCCGCGCCAGATTACGCAATTCTGTGTGATAAAATCACATTTTGAACGCAGCGGTTTCTTGTCACGCAATTAGGCCGCTGGGGCCGAAAAACCGCTGCAACACTTCGCACACAGACCACGTCTCTTGATCTACTCCAGGCTCCCCAACTGTTTTGCAACACCTAAAAAAAAAACAAAAACTAGACCCAAAAACGATCTACAATATCAAAGAAAATAAAATTATATACAAGGATAGACATGGGATTTCCTCCCAAGTGAGCTTGTTTTAAGTCTCTAGCTTGACTTTACCTCCTTCGGGGTTAGGCCGGGGTGGGATCAGAAAGTGGAGTTGAGACTCCACCTTCCTTTGGTGCTGTGGCCATGTAGAGCTTAACTCTTTGCCCGTTGACTGTGAAGTCTCTTCCATCAGCACCCCACAAAACAATAGCCCCATAAGGTCTGATTTCCTTGACCTTGAATGGACCGGACCACCTTGACTTGAGCTTTCCTGGGAATAACTTCAGCCTAGAGTTGTAAAGAAGGACTTGGTCTCCTTCCTTGAACTCTCTTTTCAGAATGCTCTTGTCATGGAAAGCCTTGGTCTTTTCCTTATAGATCCTTGAATTTTCAAAAGCATCCATCCTTATCTCATCAAGCTCATGGAGCTGAAAAAGTCTCTTTTCCTTGGCACTCTTGATGTCAAAGTTTAGCAACTTCACTGCCCATAGTGCCTTGTACTCAAGCTCCACTGGCAAATGACAAGACTTCCCATACACAAGGTTGAAAGGTGTGGTTCCCAAAGGTGTCTTGTAAGCTGTCCTATAAGCCCAAAGTGCATCATCAAGTTTAGTAGACCAATCCTTCCTTGTAATCCCCACAATCTTCTCCAAAATGGACTTGATCTCTCTGTTAGAAACCTCAACCTGACCACTTGTCTGAGGATGGTAAGGAGTTGCTACCTTGTGCTTCACACCTTTCTTCTTGAGAAGCCCTTCAATCAGTTTGTTAATGAAGTGGGAGCCTCCATCACTGATCACAACCCTTGGGACTCCAAACCTTGGGAAGATGACACTCTTGAACATCTTGGTTACCACCTTGGCATCATTGGTGGGACTTGCTATGGCTTCCACCCATTTTGAAACATAATCAACAGCCACAAGGATGTATTTGTTGCCATGAGATGATGGGAATGGTCCCATGAAGTCAATACCCCACACGTCAAACACTTCAACTTCAAGGATGGGATTCTGAGGCATCTCATTCCTCTTGGTAATGTTTCCTCTTCTTTGGCATGAATCACACCTCAAAACAAAATCTTGTGTATCCTTGAACATGTGTGGCCACCAGAATCCTGCTTGTAGCACTTTTGCAACAGTCTTGAAGGTGGCAAAGTGACCTCCATAAGATGATCCATGACAGTGTGTAAGGATCCCTTCAACTTCTTCATTGGCAACCACTCTTCTGTAGAGCTGATCCTTGCAGAGAATGTAGAGGTAAGGCTCGTCCCAATAGTATCTCTTCACATCCTTGAAGAACTTCTTCTTGGCATAGCCCACAAGATTCAAAGGTTCTTTTCCTGTGGCTAAGTAGTTCACCAAATCAGCATACCAAGGTTCCTTCTCTTCGGTAGCTTTAACCTCTTCAAGCTTTCTACCAGTCTCACAAGCTGCCATCACTGCTCCAATAGCCATGATCTGCTCTTCTGGAAGTCCCTCATCAATAGGAACACCACATTCTATTTTCAGTCTAGACAAGTGATCAGCTACACCATTTTCAACTCCAGGCTTGTCTCTAATCTCCAAATCAAACTCTTGGAGCAAAAGGATCCATCTCAGAAGCCTCGGTTTTGCATCCTTCTTGGCCAAAAGGTGTCTCAAAGCTGCATGATCTGTGTAGACAATGACTTTAGACCCCACCAAATAGCTCCTGAACTTCTCAAATGCAAATACAATGGCTAGCATCTCCTTCTCTGTTGTGGCATACTTCATCTGAGCATCATTCAAGGTTTGGCTCGCATAGTAGATCACATGAGTTTTGCCATCTTTCTTCTGGCCCAAAACAGCTCCCACAGCATAGTCACTAGCATCACACATGATCTCAAAGGGTAGACTCCAATCTGGTGGCTGGACAATGGGAGCATTTACAAGCTCATTCTTCAACTTCTTGAAAGCTTCTAGACATTCCTTACCAAAGAGAAAGATCTCTTCCTTGCATAACAGTCTAGTGAGTGGCCTGGCGATCTTGGAGAAGTCCTGAATGAACCTCCTATAGAAACCAGCATGCCCCAAGAAGCTCCTGATGTCTTTCACTGTCTTTGGTGGAGCCAAACTGACCATCACATCAATCTTTGCTTTGTCCACCTCAATCCCCTTCTCTGATATCTTGTGTCCAAGAACAATTCCTTCCTTAACCATGAAGTGACACTTCTCCCAGTTGAGCACAAGGTTGGTGTCTTCACATCTCTGTAGGACCCTGCACAAATTAGACAAACAAGCAGAAAACGAAGATCCGTAGACAGAGAAGTCATCCATAAACACCTCCACAACATCTTCAATAAGATCAGAGAAAATCGACATCATGCACCTTTGAAAGGTGGCTGGAGCATTGCACAGCCCAAATGGCATCCTTCGATAAGCAAAGGTACCATAGGGGCATGTGAATGTCGTTTTCTCTTGATCATTGGGATGTATGGGTATTTGGAAGAACCCTGAATACCCGTCAAGAAAACAATAGAATGGATGATTTGCAAGTCTCTCAAGCATCTGATCAATAAATGGCAATGGAAAATGATCCTTTCTAGATGCAGAGTTCAGTTTTCGGTAATCAATGCACATTCTATGTCCTGTGATGGTTCTTGTGGGTATTAGTTCATCCTTATCATTTTTCACCACAGTGATCCCACCCTTCTTTGGAACCACATGCACAGGAGATACCCATTTAGAATCTGAAATAGGGTAAATCACACCAGCATCTAAGAGTTTAAGAATCTCCTTCTTTACAACATCCTTCAGGTTAGGATTTAACCTTCTTTGATGCTCGATAGAAGTCATTGATTCATCCTCAAGATGTATCCTATGCATGCACAAAGTGGGTGAGATCCCTTTGATATCATCAAGGGAGTAACCTATTGCTTTTCTAAACCTTTTAAGTGTTTTCAAAAGTTCAGCAAGCTCAGGTTCAGTAAGTTCACTACTCACAATGACAGGATAGGTCTCATTAGGGCCAAGGAATGCATACCTTACACCATGGGGGAGTGGTTTGAGCTCCACCTTGGGTGCCTTAAGCTCGCTCCAGTCATCTTGCTGGGTGTTCTCTTGTTGAGTCACTGAAGCTACTTGATGGACCACTTGTGGCAGCTCTTCGTACTGATCCTTACTCTCAAACCCCTTGTGTGAATCCAGCATCATCCCATAGGCTGTACTCTCCAGGTTCTCAATCACTTCAGCCCCTTTCTCCACTGTCAAAGCCAGCTGTAGAGGATCTTCTAGAGACAGCTCTTCAAGGAGTTCATCAGCCAGAGCATCCATCTCTTCAATGTAGAAGATTTGTCCTTGCACAGTTGGTTTCTTCATAACCTCCTTGATGTCAAAGTGGAGAATGTGTCTCTTACCCAAGTGGAGATCAATCTTGCCTTCTTTCACATTCACAATAGCTCCAGCTGTAGCTAAGAAAGGTCTCCCAAGGATTAAGGGATCTTGAGCTTCTTCACCCATCTCAAGTACTACAAAATCTGTAGGGATTTCACAGTTTCCGACCATAAGAGGAAGGTCTTCCAAGATGCCAACAGGGTACTTCACTGAACGATCAGCCAACACCAATGAGAGTCTACACTTCTTGTACTGAGTGAAACCAAGCTTCTTTGCAACTGACAAAGGCATCAAGCTGACACTAGCTCCCAAATCGCAGAGACATCTCTCAAAAACCATAGGTCCAAGAGCACAAGGCAGTGTGAAGCATCCTGGGTCCTCTAGTTTCTTTGGAACATCAAGTCTCTGAATGATGGCATTACACTCATGAGTGAGGATCATCATACCTTGCATCTCCTTCTTCTTTGCAGCTACAGCATCTTTTAGGAACTTACTGTATTGAGGAACCAGCATGAAAGCATCTATGATGGGCATTGTGATCTGAACTTCACTCATCTGCTTTTCAAACAAGGCTTTGTACTTCTCCAGCAGCTGCTTCTTGAACCTTCCAGGGAATGGAAGTTTGGGCTCATAAGGAGGGGGAACAAAAGGATTCTCAGTTGCTGGAGCAGCAGCTTGACCATCTTTCACTGTTTGCTTCTCTTCTCCCACCTTTCCTTTGCCTTTGGCTTCCACAATCTTCTCTAAGATCTCATCATTGATCTTCTCATCCACAATCACGACCTCATCATCAATGTTGATGGCTACCCCCCCACCTTGTTTCTCAGCATCCTTGGTGAGAGTTGGAGGAGGCAACTGCTTGCCACTCCTAAGGGTAACAGCCTTCATTGTTTCTTTGGGGTTTTGCTCAGGTTTTCCAGGTAGAGAACCTTGCTGGCGGTTTTGGTGAGTAGTCAAGGAAGCAAACTGGTTCTCCAAGGCCTTGAACTTGTTGTTGAGCTCATTGTAGCTACCATCAATCTTGTTGTGGAGATTCTTGAGTTCGTAGCCAACATGCTTTCACTTCTAGTTTGAGAGTCCAAGATTTGTTTCAGTAGAATATCTGTGCTGCTGGCTGGAGGAGCAGAACTAGAAGGATGAGCTTGCTGCTGAGAAGATTGGTTTCCTTTGTTGGGAAAACCTGGAGGAGGATTCTGCTGAGGCTGAGAGTTGCCTTGCTGGTTGCTCCTAGGCTGGTAACCATTCTGCTGGTTGTTTGGGTAAGATCGCTGTTAGTAGTTGTTGTACTGAAAATTGGGCTCCTTCTTGTACCAACTGCCATTGTTGTTGATGAAACATAGCTCTTCTTGACCCTCTAAACCATCAACTTCATTAGCGCCAGGAGGTGCTTCTTGTGCTGGATTACCAACGAAGTTCAGCTGCTCTTGTGTGGCCTTATCAGCAATCAGAATGTCGATCTTATCCTGTAAAGCTTTTAACTCTTTCCTCGTCTGCTTGTCATCAGTTCTATCTCCTCTGTCATGGTCTCCACTGTAGACTGCGTCACTCTTCACCATGTTGTCAACCAGCTCCTCTGCATCTGCTTCAGTTCTCCCCAAGAAGAACCCATTACTTGCAGTATCCAATCTGGATCTGTATTTAGGAAGTGCACCCCTGTAGAAGGTGCTCAGCAAGCTCTCTTTGGAGAAACCATGGTGTGGACACTGAGCTTGGTAGCCCTTGAATCTCTCCCAAGCTTCACTGAAACCTTCTAAGTTCTTCTGCTGGAAACTGGATATCTCGTTTCTTAGCTTAGCAGTTCTTGAAGTAGAGAAGAACTTCTCCAAGAATGCTCTCTTGCAGTCATCCCAGGTGGTGATGGAGTCGCTAGGTAGAGACTTCTCCCACTGACGTGCCTTATCTCCCAGAGAGAAAGGGAATAGCTTGAGTTTGAAGGCATCCTCGGACACACCATTGGTCTTTGACAAACCACAGTAGCTGTCAAACTTGTCCAAGTGATCGAATGGGTCTTCTACAGCCAAGCCATGATACTTGTTGTTCTCGATCACGTTGAGGAGTCCTGGTTTGACCTCAAAGTTGTTAGCCCCCACAGCTGGGGCTCTGATGCCAAGCCTATGACCATTGATGTTGGGACGGTCATAAGTACCAATCGGTCGAGCAGGTCGCGGAGGGTGCTGAGGGTTGACCCCTTGACCGTTTGCAGGTGGATCCATATCGATATCCTGCTGAGCTCTTCTCTGTCTCGATATACCCCTTTCAAGTGCTCTGATGTCAGGTACAAGTGGAACTAGGTCTGATGTGCCCTTGCTCCTCAAGTTCATACACCTGAAATTAAAAGAGGGATGAAAATGTAGAATCAGTAAACAGAAAAAGAAAAGTGCCTTAGTCTCAAGCAAGTGACTAAATCTCAATGTTTAAATCAACTAGGAATTTGGCAACGGCGCCAATTTGATGCTAGGAGTTTCAAAGCTCCTAAAACAAATGTTGTAATATGAGTGAAATGTCGAACCAATTCCAAGGGATTCAAAGCACCAAGAATACAAGTACTTCCTTAATCTAAGTGCAATCGAAGACTTGATGATTTCTAGAACCTAATATGCAATAACTAAACAATAAAAATAGTAAATCAATGAACTTTCTTTTATGAGAAAGGAGAACTCATGGGTATAGGAATTTAGACCTTGGGTGATCAAGCTTCGAACTAAGGATGGCAACAGTCAATCAAACTAATCAACCTTAAGCTTAGACGCAGTCTTAAACAAACTCTATGTCTAGATGAATGCTTATTTGCTAACATACTTCAGACATCAAATGTCTTTGGCTGAATAATATAAAAGCAATCATTAACAAACAGGTCTATTGGCTATCTTAACACCCTTAACAACAAATGTCTTTGGTAAAGTATGTTAAGAGCTTAGGAGAGTTGACTCAGACATATCATCGAACACCTTGTGGGTGGGAGATGTCTAAAGATCAACTTTTGAGAGGCCAACTCAATAGATGCAATACGAATACTCTCCTAGGCAAGGAATAAGGTTTGAATTATACTAAAACATCCTAGAACTAACTTAATCACCCTAAATCTTCCTAACCCATGAATTCAATGGTGGATTACTCACTAAGGTTCATGATCATTCTTAAACCTATTTGAGGTTTCAGATTGATCATCAACAGAATAAGAAATCAATAAAATAAACAACAAGAACAATCGAATCAATGATCAAAAGAGATCAAGAAGTTCCAATAGAATGGTGTTTACCAAGTAACCAAGATAATCTGCCTGGTGGCTACAAAATGATAACTTAAACATAGGTTTAGAGTGTGTAAATCGTAGAGGGCAAAATAGTAATTTAACGTAAAACACGGTGCACAGCGGCTTGATGACAGGCCACTATGCCGCTGTGGGTAACAAGGCCGCTGGCTCTCGACGTGGAGCGGTATCCCGACTCATGGCCACAAGGCCGCTGTGCCCAAAAGCCGCTGGGAGGGTTATCAAGCAGCGGGATGAGATACCGCTGCAGAAGGCCGCGCTAGATTACGCAATTTTGTGTGACAAAATCACATTTTTAACGCAGCGGTTTCTTGTCACGCCATTAGGCCGCTGGGGCCGTAAAACCGCTGCAACACTTAGTGAAATAGGCACACGAGCTGGACCATCATTCTTGCTTCTAAAACACCTCTCAAACCTTCCATGATCACCATGTTGCATCTCCAACACCTGATAAGGACATGTGCAATGAAATGCATCCTAGATATGCCTAGATGATGCCTTTAATGATCAAAATGCATGTGAATATGAAGATAAAACAATGGAAATATGAAAGACATCATTTTATTGTTTTGTTATTTCATTCTTAGTTCTAAAAATCATCAAATCATCGATTACACTTAGATTAAGGAAATTCTTGCATTCTTGGTGATTTGAATCCCTTGGAATTGGTTCGACATTTTACTCATATTACAACATTTGTTTTAGGAGCCTTGAAAACTCCTAACATCAAACGGTTACAACTGTCAATGAGTGTCGATTTCCAACAAAACTAGTGCTAGTTGTTAGTAGTATATTAATGGTTGATATGTGTGTGGCTACAAGTAGATTAATAAATGAGCAAATTCGCTACAAGTAGATTAATAAATCGAATTTAATCGAGCTTTTGAATTGTTGGTGTGTGTAGCTGCAGAAAAATTGTATGAATATTGCTCACTCCAGTTAAAAAAAGAAAGCAAGAATTCCCTATGGAGAAAAGCAGGATTGGAGAAAAGGCTGAGCAGAAGAATGGATTGTATATATAATATGCATGTTTTGTAGCCAAATGGAGAAAAAGATGAGCAGAACAGCTTACATTGTAATTGTTGTATCCTTTAATCCTTATAGCTCAGAGGCAAAGAAGACGTGTAACAACCTCTTTCTTTCATCATTCCGCACTAACCGGAGATAAAGTGACTCGTTATCAATCAATCACATACTCCCATCTTGTTCTTAGAGCATCTGCACGACTGCATCAATGATTTATCAATGAGTTCCTAAATTAAATGAAAAGTTAGTTTTATACGTGTTTATTTACGTTAATTTTTAAAACTGTCAATTATAGACTTACTCTTAATAAAGTAAACATATTTTATCTAATTGCCATTAATAATTTTTTAGTTTTCTTTTTCGCCATTAATAATGTATCCCAAGGGGAGAATGTGAACAAAATAAAACAGAGAAAACAACAATGTACACTCAACCTTAAAGTAAAAGATCTACGAGTGAATAAAAGCTGCATCTCTTTGAATCTGCTGGTGAAGCCACGCCAGACCGCTCAACACCAAATACCAAATACGAGTGAAATCTCCCATCTCTTAACACGCTCTTAGCAATCTCCCTAGCAACGCCATTTGAAGCCTCCAATAATAAACTTCTGACCACAGGGTCCTTCCACTCTTTCCAATCAACTAAAGGATTAGTGATTTGTGCAGTTTAAGCTTCCAATCTACTGAAGCTATGAGAACTGGGAACCACTCAAAAACTGCTATAATCCAAGCGTAATTTTCCAAACTAAACAAGATATGCCAATAGACTGTGAATGGGCTATCCATGTTCTTCCAGTGAGACAACACCCTCGACCATGCCAAAAGAAGCACCACTTCTCCGGTAGCAGAGCTACCCCTGTGAATGGGCTCTCTTCACGCCTCTGTTGCGATTCCACACCACGAACATGCCGCCCCACCAACAGGATCCATCTCAGTACAACCAGAATCCAATAACAAACCACCACAAACATCTGATCTAAGATCTCATCTTCGCAGGAAGAGGAACAGAGATGCCACACACAACACACGGGACTGGATAACCGTACAAGAAACTAAAGCCTTGTACCACGACAATCGCCAAGAGATATTAGCACCATAAAAATATTATGTCTAACCCAAAACGAATGACAAAAAAAGGAGAGAAAAAGAGCATAACAGGAGAGAACCTCCCCGGCGGCGGTAAGGAGCACCGGTCACCGGGGAAACCACAAAAAGCAAAAGAGATGCGACCATAGACTTTTGGCGGCTGAGAGAATATTAGGGTTTCAATGATGAAGAATTTTTATTTAAGTTATAATTTTATTTTTTTACTTATGAGACCACATAAATCACAAAAACATATCTATAAAATTTATATATATCTTCTTTTTGAATGTATAAGTTAAACAACCCAGAAGATATGAAAACTAAATTTTGTTTTATACTATATTTTTATCAATTTGTTAGACAAAAAAAACTTTTAAATAACATAAATTGAAGGTATGATAATATATTTTATGAAAAACAATTTATAGTGAGACAAACTTAAAAATAATTTGACAATTTAAACCATAAGATTTTTATGTAGAATAATTGTAACAAAAATAATTGTCCTTTAATTTTAAAAATATTACAATCCAGCATATCTAGAATATGGATAATCAAATTAATCATAATTCTCATTTGACTTAATAAATTTTATTTATTACATATGAATGAGATAAAATGCTAAAATTTATAAACAAATGATAAAATAGCAAATTTTATTATTATTTAATTATTTTTTAAATATATCTACATTCAGTCATAATCTATTATGTTTGCTTAACCAAAAATTGATAATAATGATAACATATTAAAAATTATTTACACTAAAATTATCTTAAAACTCATTAAAAATTTTAAAACATGAGTTTTATCATAGCATAATTATAAAAAAAATTGAGGTTTAATTATAAAATATTACAGTCCAATATATCCATAATAGCGATGGTTAAATTAATCATATATAGTTCTCATATTTAATATTATTTTAAAATAATAATTTATTGTCATGCATATAATGATAAAATACTAAATCTATAAAATATGATAAAATATTAAATAACTATTATTATTTAGTTATTTTGTAAACATAATATATATATATATATATATATATATATATATATATATATACATGCATGATATTATTATGTTTGCTTATGAAATGCAAGTCCATAATAACAATTTGATATATGTTGTTTACTAAATTACTTTAACAAAATATATTTGTTAAATAGTTACAGTTCAGTTAATAGGAATATTGCAGCTCAATAAAAATGAACAATAGTAATACATTTAAGCATAACTTGAATAAAATAGTTGTGATTCATTAAAATAAATTTTGTAAATCATTATATCTGAAAATAAATAATAAGACCGATTCAAAAATTTATACAAAAAATGAAAGAATTACCCAAGACGATAATATATTATTATTTATAAATAAAATTGTATTATTTTACATATAAATTACAAAATGATTCAATATCTATCACCAAATAATAATAAACTCTTAAAGATTATAATACTTTTTGCTGATATCCATATATGAGCGTGCTATTTCAAAAAAATATATTAATTTTGTTCATTTATCTATATCTAACCGACGATTTTAAATTTATTTTCCTATTTATTATCTAAATGAATGTATATCAAATTATACTATTACAAAAAATAAACACACTAATTTTAGATATTAGATTAATCTATACGTGAGTAACAAACTAGCTTGATTTTAGTCTATTTATAATCAAGAACCAACTGTAGTTATGTTTGGACAAATAGATTCATGCCAATATACCCAAAAATAATTGAATTGATCATATGTTAATGTTCAAAATCATACGACTTATAATACACTATATTTAAAACAATTTTCTATATTCAGTCCATATTTTATCTCAATACAACATACAAAATAATTTCGATGTGCCTTTAGTGATTTCCCAAGCACAAAAAAGTAATTCTCTTTAGGAAAAGTGACACTGCAAATATCACTTGAAAAACAGACATCTCTGGGACATTCAGCAAGGCTATCATTATCAAGACTCTTGTGTATGGAATAGAATTCTAAATCTTTCTCCTCTTGTTCATCTATTTTGTAAGTTGTTACGATCAGCTTCTGCCGAAGAGCACGAGACCGTATTGGTTTATGATTATGTATATAACCGGTTTAGCGGGTTTGGTTAGCTTAGATTGATTCCGGTTCAATTGTACATATGAGTATAAATACTTGTAATTATACATTTTACAGTTAATAAGAAATCATTTCAATATTATCTTCTTCTTCTCTCCCAAGCAAGCTGATCGTAACATGGTATCAGAGCAAATATGCTTTGAAACTTCTGACTTCGACTGGGATGCTTGCTTGGGAGAGAAGAAGAAGATAATATTGAAATGATTTCTTATTAACTGTAAAATGTATAATTACAAGTATTTATACTCATATGTACAATTGAACCGGAATCAATCTAAGCTAACCAAACCCGCTAAACCGGTTATATACATAATCATAAACCAATATAAGTCCTTGATTGGTAATGGACTAAACACCAGCTTCTGGTTTGATCAATAAACACAATTCTTTGACAGTTTATCAACTTCATAAGGACTTGGGACCTCGTCAACTTAGACTACCACAGATTTCTGTTGTTGATGATGGTGTGATCGAGGATAAATGGTTGTAACCTCACCGTTGATGAAGAAGTTCAGCTTCACTCTTTTATCACTACCTGCATATCTTTGCTCTTCCTTTACTTACTATCAATTCTTATGTATGGATTGTTGGAGATGTTATAATGCATGAATATAGGTTGGACTGAATCTGGGATGATCTTAGGCCAACTAAAATAATGAGAAATATGGCATGACATCATTTAGTTCAAGGGATCGGTGCCCAAACATTTTTCCACTATGTGGGTGGTTAACTATGAAGAATTGAAAACTAAAACCAGACTTGCATACTAAGGAATGCAAGTTTCTCCTTTATCCCCCTTTTCTTTTGGATATGATGAAACAAGAGACCACCTTTTGATTTCGTGTGAGTTCAGCTAAAATGTTTGACGTGAAATTTGTAGGACCGCGAAAATCCTGATTGAAATTTTCGAAACCAAAAGCAAATAAAACGATAATATAAATACTTACAATGTTTAAGAAATCGTAAGGAAATAGACGAATTCACGGAGTCGAGATTTGATCTATTTCTTTAACTTAATAAATCTCCTGTAATGTGTGACAGTTCGATGCGATTTTTGAATCCCATGATACAGTCGTGATGAGACCGTTTCACTAACACCCGAAACAGAATCTACGAAACTAACTACTATGATATTATCTCGAGACACTTACTTTAAAATATAAGATCTTAAGAATTTTTTTTTCTAATGAGAGAAAGTGTGAAGTGAAAAACCAATGTGAAATATGTCTCTTATGAAGATTTATGGATTGTATTTACAGTGAGAATTAAGTTTGATCACCAAGTTAACAAAACTTGGAAACCAAGTTGGCTAAACTTGGCCACCAATGTGTTAGCTTTGTTGCTAAGTTTTACTAATTTGGTTACCAAGTTTTTTCTTAAAACGTAAGTCTTTTTCATTATAAGTCCAAAAGCAATAAGTGAATTAATTTACTCAGCACATTTGGCTTGTAGAATAACTTCAAAATCTGTACATGAAATCAAAACTTTACTCAATCCTTTAGCTTATAAATTTTTTTCTATTCACACATCTAATTTCATACTCAGCCCAAAGAGTTTATATTAATTGGTTCCAACAAAATTATGTTCACATGCAGACCTTTTTCTCAACATTTCACCAACTAGTCATAACTTATTTCTTGTATTTGAACATCAACTACAAAATGGTTAAAGCTTCTTCGTAAATTAGTAGGGATAATTACCATTTTCATCTATGAAAACAGAGAAATAAGCTGGTTCACAACAACATCTCCATCTTCAAAAATATTGATAGAGAAATTAGAAATGCCATTGCAGGAAGAAGGCACATGAAGATTTTTTTAAAAATGTGTTTCATATAGGGACTATCTTGTAATCATGTCTTATTGTTTTATCCTGTTTTTTTAAAACTTTGGCCAGAGTAAAACAGAATAAAAGATATTTACAGTGTAGTAAAAAAAATAAACTGAGTAAGAAAAAAACTTGATTTCTTGATGTCATTAAAGAAAGGCATTGATGGATGGAGCGGAAATGCTTTACTTCCATAGTAAAAGAAAAAGAAGATCCATATCTAATATCTATCATCATCTCCTCCCAAATAAAAATCCATAAATCGATCGGATCCCATAGATTAGAAGAGAGCTGCAGCAGCATTGCATTGCATTGGATTGGTAAGAAAGAAAGAAAGGAATGGCAGCAGCGAAGCCGTCGGCAACGGACACGTGGGATTCGACTCTCCCAGGTCCTCCGAGCCGCAACAACTTCGGATCCTCCGATCTGAGTCCCTCGGGTCTCTTGGCCTTCGCCTCTGGGTCGTCCGTCTCGGTGGTTGACTCTCGCTCCCTCCAGCTCGTCTCCACAATCCCTCTCCCTCCTCCTCCTCCTCCCGGCGCCCTCTCCCCTTTCGTCACTTCCGTCCGCTGGATCCCTCTCCCTCTCCCCCGCGATCTCCTCTCCTCCGAGCCCTCCGCCTCCCACCTTCTCCTCGCCGTCGCCGATCGTCACGGCCGTCTCGCCCTCGTTGACTTCCATCTTCGTTCCGTCGTCGTCTGGCTTAATCCCTCCTCCGATCCCAAGCTTGGCGTCCAGGACCTCTGCTGGGTCCAGGCCCGCCCTGATACTCATGTCCTCGCCACCATTTCCGGCTCTTCCTCCCTCTCTATCTACACCAACGACGGCGTTTTCTGGAAGTACGATTCCGGCTCGGAGGTTCTCTCCTGCCTCCGCCGCGATCCCTATGATTCTCGCCATTTCTGCGTCCTTGGCCTCAAGGGCTTCCTCTTGTCCATCAAGGTACTCGGAGACACCGAGAATGACGTCGTCATCCAGGAGATGCAGATCAACACCGATTCCTCTGACCTTCTCAGGCTTGAAAGAGAGGCTGCCACCAATGGCTCTGGCTCTTCTCCTGCTTCTGCTGCCTTTCCCCTCTACTTTGCCAGGTTTGCCTTCTCCCCGCACTGGAAGAACATACTCTTCCTGACCTTCCCCAGGGAGCTCTTGGTGTTTGATCTCCAGTACGAGACGCCTCTCTCTTCCACGCCGTTACCTCGCGGTTGCGCCAAGTTCATGGATGTATTGCCTGATCCCAACAAAGAGTTGCTCTATTGTGCTCATCTCGATGGCAGGCTCAGCATTTGGCGTCGCCAAGAGTAAGATTTCGCCCTCCCTCTCCTCATTTTCCTCATTGCTATTCCTTGATTCAGATTGAGTTCCCCTTTTTCTTGTTCAACCAAATGATGGTTGAAGCTAATCAATCACCTATTGGATGTTTATAGACTCTTTTTTTTTGGTCAAATCGGATGTTTATAGACTTTAGTATTGTTTTTCTTCCGAAGTTGTATTGGTTCGTGTTTGATGGCCCATGCTAGTCTTTGAGAAAGCTAACCTGTTGAAATAACACTAGTCAAAAATTCTTAGGGTGCGTAATTTTGTTTCATAGCTAAGGAACAAGTCAATATCCATAGGTCATATCTGAACTGTTATACTGTCTAGCTTCGTTTTTATATAGTTCTGAGCTTCATGGTTCAAAATCATGTTATAAACATGACTTTGTATCTTCTAATGTTGTTGATTAAACTTGGATATTCATCTATACTACTGCTGGTTATTTACCATTGCAGAGGAGAACAGGTGCATGTCATGTGTACCATGGAAGAGTATTTACCATCTATTGGAATGTCCATTCCTTCTCCGTCAGCTTTGGCTATTCTCCTCAGCCAATCGGATTCCACAATGCAAACTATTACAAAACTTCACCCGGATGGAACTTCCTCTGTGGATTTTGATAACCCATTTGACTTTTACGATGAAAGCCTTCTTGTCTCTGAGACAACTTTTATCTCCCTCTCTGATGACGGTAAAATATGGAAGTGGGTCTTAAGCGCTGAAGGAGTTGAAGATGCTCTGAAAAATGTGTCAGACTTGGACATTGGCACTGACGCAGCACGTCCTGAAGCAATAGTAAAAAAAGATTCCTCAGATCTGGATGAGGGACTAGCTACAAGTCGAAGCAGAGGCCACACATCAACTTCATCCTTGGGAAAATCAGACCTATCATTTAAGGTTGGTGGCTGGAAGGTTTTATGTGTTAACTAGTTTGATAATTACTTTATCGCTGCTCCTCCAGAGAAGAGAAGTTTGGTGTTAGCAGTCTTTACTGTATTTTACCACAATACTTATTTAGTGACCTTTACTTTTCTTCTTACATCGCTCAATGCAGATCAGCCTGGATGGACAGCTTCAGCTTCTTTCTTCTACAGTCTCTACACTTGCTGTTCCATCTCCTTCTCTTACAGCAACCCTAGCGAGTTAGTCATATTCTCCCTTGTATACTTAATACTGATAGTGTTCCTAGGAATACTAAACTGATTGATTGACGGGTTGATTTCAAATGAAGGAGGGGGTAACATTCCTGCAGCAGCTATTCCTTTGGTTGCTTTGGGAACTCAGAACGGAACAATCGATGTTGTTGATGTATCCACAAATGCTGTTGCTGCAAGCACTTCGGTTCATACGGGCGTAGTTAGGGGACTTCGGTGGCTTGGAAATTCAAGATTAGTTTCATTTTCTTATAGTCAGGTGTGCACATAAATTTTAAGTGGATCAAGTTACGTTTCATTGCTTTCTTCTGTTTTTTTCCTAGTAATGTTTTTTAAATTTGAGATTGGTTTCTTTTTAAGCTTTAGAAGAGTGTTTGGTTTAGTTTTATTTCCAGTAGCTTAACGAAAAAATTAATAGATTTGAGAATTGGACATCCATCATCATGCATTGTTTTGTGGTTTCAGGTGAATGACAAAAGCAGAGGCTACATAAATAAGCTTGTTGTTACCTGCCTTAGGAGTGGTTTGAATAAACCATTTCGGGATTTACAAAAGCCAGAGCGTACTCCCATAAGAGCTCTTAGAACTTCTTCTTCCGGAAGGTTGGATTTTAATGTAATTTAATTTGCTTGAGTAATTGATGTCTATTGACAATGTAACTAATGGCTTTTTGCACTACAAGCTACCAGCTTGTCATTGATAGTTTAAGCTTAGAAACAGTGCCTCACGTGCGTATATGTAATATGTTCTAATATGGGATGAAAAATCTAATATGTAGATTATAGAAGATACTGGCTCACTATGTTAAGGATGAGGAATTATTGTAAAAGTATAAGTAATTACTTGGGTCCGGACCTTTTACCTCCACATTGCTGTCTTATTGCAGGTATCTTTTAATTCTATTCCGTGATGCTCCTGTAGAAGTTTGGGCAATGACCAAGCATCCAGTCATGGTAAGTGAGCTCAAACCCGAAGTATATATGCTTCTTCTACGTGACTTAGCACCCACGAATGGTACCAACGTTTTCTTTCTCATATGTTCATAAGCTAAGAGTTATACCAACGTTTTTCTACGTGACTTAGTACTCATATTAGGTCTCGAACATCATAATTCCTGTTGGGTTCGACTATACTTGAATGGATATATTTGTACCTTTTGAAAATTAGAGGGTCGTTTTAAGCAACATACTCTATCTGGCCTCTTTTCTTGCCTTTCCCTAGCTTTCTCAATGTCTATTCATGCAAGAAGTAAATAATGATGATGTGGAGAATGGGTTAAAACAGGAATTATAAGTGTTCTTAACATAGATATGCTCTTGCATTTGAGGCTTGTTTATAAACGCGTCAGGTCTAACTTTAGAGTGTTTATTATCTTCTCGAGGTTATGTATTCTAATCAATCTTTTATGTTGGTTTTTCCTTCTTATTGTGTAGCTTAGATCATTAGCTCTTCCTTTTACGGTAGTAGAATGGACGCTTCCAGCAGTTCCACGCCCAGTTCAAAGCAGTCCGTCCAAACAATTTCCGCCAGCATCTGAAGGAGTAACTGCTTCAGCGGACTCCAGTGAGATGATTATGACACGAAAACCGTGATTCTTAAACATAGCCCAGTTTCTGATGCATCTTTTTCTAATGGTTGGTATTTAACATATCTGCAGAGTCGGATGGGTCGCATGAGGAAACTATAGAGAGTTTTGCATTTGCACTAGTAAATGGTGCCCTTGGAGTATTCGAAGTCCAAGGACGTAGGATTCGAGATTTCAGGTATAAAGGATTGTTCCATTAACTCAATTGTTGTTCTGAATTTTTTTTCTTCGTAGCTATCCCTTATAGGTGCGTTTTAAATTCCTTGGCCAATGCAGATTATATTTTAGGGCTGCTGGATTTTTTTCCTTCGTAGCAATCCCTTTCCATTTTGTTCTATGATTAGTCTCTAATGTCATGCATCACTAATTTGTTTTTAGAAAAATGTGAGATAATGAATGGATCTTCGTTGTCCAATTTCAGAGAAGTGTGGACATTTCACTGCTTGATAGTTTCTTTCATTCGGGTTTCACATGAATATAGCAATCACCTTCTCAAACCTTGATTGTTGTGTAATCTTGCATCTATATTTACTGACCCGCTTCTATTTCTAGACCAAAGTGGCCATCTACTTCATTTGTTCCCTCAGATGGACTGGTTACAGCCATGGCTTATCGCTTACCTCATGTGGTTCGTTTCTTTTCACTATCCAGCTCTCTTTAATTTTTCCATGGGAAATCATATTTTGCTCTCCTTTTCAGGTTATGGGAGATAGATCAGGAAACATAAGATGGTGGGATGTAACAACTGGACAGTCATCTGCATTTAATAGTCACAGAGACGGAGTACGTAGAATCAAATTCTCACCTGTTGTTGCTGGAGATCGCAGCCGAGGGCGTGTAGCTGTGCTATTTAATGACAATACATTCTCTGTATATGATCTTGTGAGTCCTAAGAGAATTCGTTATTTTGGGTTTTCAAAGCTATCTTACTAATATTCTGCAATATTAGGAGAAAAGAAGCACAGTACTGGTTTTATTGATACTTGTTGTTTGAAGTATGTCTCGGTCAACCTAAAATATCTGTCTTGACAGTTGCTACTGAATTTCGCTGCAGGATTCACCAGATCCGGTAGCCCAGTCGCTTCTGCACCCCCAGATTCCTGGCACCCTTGTACTGGAACTTGATTGGTTGCCTCTGAGAACTGATAAAAATGATCCACTTGTTCTATGCATAGCTGGAGCTGATAGCACCTTCCGACTCGTTGAGGTTATTGTGTATGTATACACCAGCTCTTTGTGGAAATTTATTCGTTTTCGAGTCCCATGAATGATTTCAGATTAGGACTAGATTCTTTTAAGTCACTATCTGCTGTTTCTCCCCATATAACTAAAACTGTATGGAATGTCTAAGTTTTTCTACTTTGTCTGTCTGTGTTAAGCATGTAATATAGGATATTCTTTCGGATTTGCCATTATTTTTGATCCAAGTCTAAATCGGCTACAGTCACTTCTGCTATCTTATTTTCCCAACCTTTTTCTTCTGATTTGCAGAAATGAAAAGAAGGGTGGCTTTGTGCCCCAGTCTAAATCTGTAAAGGAGAGATTCCGCCCTATGCCTATGTACTCCCCTATCCTACTTCCTGTACCACATGCGCTGGTAACTTTCTTTACTAGGAAATACTTCTTGTTTCTGAAGTTTTGTGGTACTCAGTCATGGTTCACTACTGAAATCATGTACAAGTACTATTGTCTATAAGCTGAACCCAGATAACATAAGAAAGATTCTGAGAGTTGAGCTTCCGATTTACATTACTGTTATACCCAATTACTCTTGACAATGTTCTAAATTATTATGCATGCAGGCACTACGGATGATTTTACAGTTGGGAGTGAAACCATCTTGGTTTAATACTTGTAGCACCACTTTGGAGAAAAGGCCTCATTTGATCCGTGGAATGGCTTCATCCTCTAAAGATCTTCGGAGCTACATGATTCAGTTACCACCTTTAGGAGACCCTGTAGTGCCAGAGATGCTACTGAAGATACTAGAACCCTATCGGAAAGAAGGTTGTTTTCTCTACAGACTAACGTCTCTCGTTCTAGGTATCTGTTTCAGTATTCTAGTTTCTTACCCTGCTCTAATTTTTCTTCATCCTAGGTTGCTTGTTGGATGATGAAAGAGCAAAAATCTATGCTGATGTGGTCAAGAAAGGTTATGCTGCAAGATTTGCTTTTGCGGCTGCAGTTTTTGGTGAAACATCAGAAGCTTATTTCTGGTTGCAACTGCCTCGTGCCATTCGCCATCTGATGAACAAGCTGATGAGAAAGTCTCCTCAGAAAATCCCTTCCCCTGCTTCGGCCTCAGGAGTTGATGAAGCATCAATGCCGAGTAAAATATCATCTACTAGTTCATCGCCGCATGAAGCCAGGAAGATAGATTCTATGGTCAGTTTCAAAATAATGTTTAATTTTTTCATTCTAGTGTTTCCCTTCTACAAGGATACTGAGTCGAGATTTTTTTTTGGGAAATTGAGTTCTTTTGCTTAGATCATTATTTTTTCATTTGCAATGTGTTTATTGGTGAACTTATATTACTCATTTCAATGAACAGTGCGATGGTTCACTTAGATTAATGGCTTTTGAGCGAGAAGAATTATGGACACGTGCCAATGAACGTCTTCCTTGGCATGAAAAATTGGAGGGGGAAGATTGCATTCAGAAACAAGTACACGAGTTAGTTTTTCACCTTCAGCCCGTTTTTTTTTGTTTGATCTTTTCATTTTATCACCTGAAAATTTTGGTTTGCTTTTTATATTAGCTCTTGTATGAAGTGGAAACTATATATTTTAGAAGTCTTTAAGCTGAGAGAAATTGTGTCCATCTCGCATCATAACTGAATATGCAAGTTTTCAGATGCAGATAGATTCTTCTTCTTCTTTGATATTTTTGATGACGAAGGCAGTTGTATGTTCAAAGCTAGAAAGAAGACTAGAGATCATATGTTTAGATACACAATGCAAGATTATTTTTGCTATGGTATTCGAGAAACAGAGCCATTTGTAAGCTCAAAAATATATGGGTCTCACGATGTTTGTGCAATATAGCTGGACGAGTCATGCTTTAGACTTCTTAAACATCAATTAACTTCTTTAATTATAGTCATAAAGTTTGTCCTTGGAAACTAGACCAGAAACTTACAATTCGAAGTTTTTAGGTTTTAGCTTTTGAATCAGAGTTTACAAGCTTTAGATCTTGCGGTGACAAGTGAATTGCTTTGTGATCAGGCTGATATCAGTTGGAAATTTGGAAGCTGCTGTTAGTTTGCTGCTTACTTCTGCTCCAGATTCTCCATACTTCTATCCAAATGCTCTCCGAGCCGTTGCACTCTCTTCAGCTGTGTCTAAATCTCTTCTCGACCTTGCACTGAAGGTATCTGTCTTACCTTATTAGATAGCTTTTTTGTTTTCGTAAAAAAAAAAAGAGATCAGTTGATCACTTTTGTTGCACACATGTAGGTTGTTGCAGCCAACATGGTAAGGACGGACAATTCGCTCACTGGCACTCATCTTCTATGCGCGGTTGGAAGACATCAAGAAGCTTGTTCACAGGTTAGCTTCGTTGTTTCCTTTGTTATACGAGATATTGTATATTTCTTCTGAACTATGCTTCGACTAGGGTCATCATCTTAGCAATTATTGAGGAGTGTTTTAGCTTTGGTTTAGTAATAACAATTGGCAACACATTAAATATATTGGACATTAATAATATTCAGCTACAAGATTCTGGGCGATGGACCGATGCTGCTACCTTGGCTGCCACTCATTTAGAAGGATCGGATTATGCCAGGTAAATTTTTTTACCGTTTCATTCTCTATCGAATCTGATTGTTATTTCCTAGCATGTTTTGGTAATTGTTGTGATCTCGTGTCCCTTGCTTTAAAATATTCTCTCTCTCTACTCAGGGTACTGCAGAGGTGGGCTGATCATGTTCTCCACGCGGAGCACAATGTGTGGAGGTGCCCTATCATACTCTCTTACCTTCTTAATACTACTGTTTAATTTAATAGAAAAAGAAGTGACATAGTTTCTATCTTAAAGAAGAGATCACATTATGACAAAAGAAAGTACGTTTATATGGGTGCAGGGCACTTATCTTATATGTGGCTGCTGGTTCCCTGCAAGAGGCGCTAGCAGCTCTGAAGGAGGTGCAACAGCCGGACACAGTAGCCATGTTTGTGCTGGCCTGTAATGAGATTCATTCAGAAATTGTAACAGAGCTATCAAGCGAAGACGAGGAGGGTAGTGGGGAATTAGGCACAGGAATGACGGATCTACCAGGTCTAGAACCAGGGAAGGAAGAAGTAGCAGCGGTTTGCGAATACTTTCAACAGTACCAGAGAAAGTTGGTGCATTTGTGCATGGACTCACAGCCCTACGCAGACTGATCAGACAAGTCCAAGAGGGAATCATTTTTTTTTGTGAAGAACAATGATGAGAAACAGGTTTGGTATTTAGATACAAAAGATTACTACTACAGGTGTGTATGTTGTACCCTTAAAACACATGTTCATAGCTGTGTTTGTGTAAAATTAATTGATTTAAGACGAGGTAAATTTTCCCTGGATGTTTGGGCAAATTATTACTTGACTAGGTGTTTTGCCCGCAGTTGCGGGCTTAATAGTTTTACAAATTACTAAATAAATATATTATCAATTCGAGAATCATTATAATAAATTATTTTCATGCCTTTGCTATATTTAATTATTAATTAAATATTAATTTTATATACAATAAAGTTTATTTTAATAAAAAATATTTATTATGTAAATTTTTTGAAAATATTCATATATTCATAAAACTATATACATGGATTTATATTTATTTAAAAAATATTTTGATGTAAAATATTATTGGATCACATAATATATAATTTTGTAGATAATGATGAGAATCAAATTAATGAAATTCATTTAAAATTTGTGAGTAATTTTATATTAACAAATCTAATCTAATTATGTATTAAGGATAATGAAGATTTTAAACGCTATAATTTTTAACATGAGAGAAAGAAAATTGCTTTGAATATAGTAGTATAAACTAAATGTTCTCTTTTCAATTATATAAAATTGATAAAAAAATTTGATTAATCTTTAGTTATGTGTTTTCTGTTTATTTTAGTTTTAAATTTATTATTAAAAAATAATTTCAGATAACAACACAATATATATGTGTATATATCATATTTTATTTTTTAAAATATATATTAGGTTTCAGATAATTCTTATTATTATTATTATTATTATTATTACTATTATTATTATTACTATTATTATTATTAATCATTTAAATTCGTTTTTATTTTGGAGTTAATTTATATAATTTTTTTGATTAATCTTTAGTTATGTGTTTTCTGTTTATTTTAGTTTTAAATTTATTATTAAAAATAATTTCAGATAACAACACAATATATATGTGTATATATCATATTTTATTTTTAAATATATATTAGGTTTCAGATTAATATATATTTGAAATCAAATTAATGAAATTCATTTAAAATTTGTTAGTAATTCTATATTAACAAATCTAATCTAATTATGTATTAAGGATAATGAAGATTTTAAACGCTATAACTTTTAACGTGAGAGAAAGAAAATTGCTTTGAATATAGTATTATAAACTAAATGTTCTCTTTTCAATTATATAAAATTGATAATTTTTTTTGATTAATCTTTAGTTATGTGTTTTCTGTTTATTTTAGTTTTAAATTTATTATTAAAAAATAATTTCAGATAACAACACAATATATATGTGTATATATCATATTTATTTTTTAAAATATATATTAGGTTTCAGATAATTCTTATTATTATTATCATTATTATTATTATTATTATTACTATTATTATTATTATTATTATTATTATTATTATTATTATTATTAATCATTTAAATTCGTTTATATTTTGGAGTTAATTTATATAATTTTTTTTGATTAATCTTTAGTTATGTGTTTTCTGTTTATTTTAGTTCTAAATTTATTATTAAAAAATAATTTCAGATAACAACACAATATATGTGTATATATCATATTTTATTTTTTAAAATATATATTAGGTTTCAGATTAATATATATTTGAAATCAAATTAATGAAATTCATTTAAAATTTGTGAGTAATTCTATATTAACAAATCTAATCTAATTATGTATTAAGGATATGAAGATTTTAAACGCTATAACTTTTAACGTGAGAGAAAGAAAATTGCTTTAAATATAGTATTATAAACTAAATGTTCTCTTTTCAATTATATAAAATTGATAAATTTTTTGATTAATCTTTAGTTATGTGTTTTCTGTTTATTTTAGTTTTAAATTTATTATTAAAAAATAATTTCAGATAACAACACAATATATATGTGTATATATCATATTTTATTTTTTAAAATATATATTAGGTTTCAGATAATTCTTATTATTATTATTATTATTATTATTATTGTTATTATTATTAATCATTTAAATTCGTTTTTATTTTGGAGTTAATTTATATAATTTTTTTGATTAATCTTAGTTATGTGTTTTCTGTTTATTTTAAAAAATAATTTCAGATAACAACACAATATATATGTGTGTATATCATATTTTATTTTTTTAAATATATATTAGGTTTCAGATAATTCTTATTATTATTATTATTACTATTATATTATTATTATTATTATTAATCATTTAAATTCGTTTTTATTTTGGAGTTAATTTATATATTTTATTCATTAAGGGTATAAACGATATTAACCACTCTAACTTTTAACGTGAGAGCTCGAATCCAAAAATTTACTTCGCAAATAATAGTATAGATTCTGTTATGTTTTGGAAAGAGTGAAGAGATTTTGAACGGAGGGGTTTTAAATGTCAAATAACAGATGTCGAAGCCTTTTAGATAAAGAATAAATAGCGAAGGGGTATAAAACAATAAAAGGAGTAAGAGGGGGATTTAAATGTCAAATCAAAGAAGTCGAGGGCTTTTAGATAAATAATATATAGGAAAGGGGTCTCGGGCATGAAAGTTGTAAGATGGGGTTTTAGATGTCAAAAAACAGAAGTTGAGGCCTTTTTAGATTGAAAAAATAGCGGGGGGGGGGTCTCAAAAGCAGGAAAGTTGCAAGAGGACAGGTTTTCATTTTGTCATATATAAAACTAATAATATATAGACACAAATGTGTCCGGTTTCTGTCTCTCTCTCTCTTTCCAATAAAAACAAACAAATTAAAAAAAAAGTGCTTAGGGATCGGAGTTGGACCCGGTGAAGATGATGTCGCAAAGCGGCGGTGGACCAGACTTCAGTCTGTCGGACGAGATTCTGGCAATTATCCCCACCGATCCATATGAACAACTAGATCTCGCAAGGAAGATCACTTCAATGGCGATCGCATCCAGGGTGTCCAATCTAGAGTCCCAAGTATCCGTGCTCACGCAGAAGCTTGTAGAGAAGGATAGGATTGTGTACGAGCTAGAAGGTAGAGCATCTTCCTTGGAAAGACTATACCATGAGTCTGATTCCTCCTTGAAGAATGCACTCGACGAAAATGTATGAATAATCAGAGTAGTTGACTTTATTTTTGACTTTTGATCAGTCTGCGAATTTTTAAATATTGGGGGTGGGGGATGTTATTTTTTTAAATGTGAAGGTGAAACTAAGACAAGAGCGAGATTCGCTGGCGATGACTGCCAAGAAACTCGGTCGTGATTATGCAAAGGTCTGCCCCTCCCTATCTTTTACTTAAGTGTTTGTTCATCATGTTAGGGGGATGATTATTATTTTTGATTCATTACTTGTCATTTTTTTGGGTAGCTGGAAGCATTCAAGAGACAGTTGATGCAGTCTTTGAATGATGAGAATCCATCTGTATGCTCACCATCACTCCCTCCTTTTTTTTTTGTATATATAATCTACCCACAGTCTCACCTTACATGCTCCCACATTACATCCCTTTTTTTTTTCTTAAAGCAGACCGACAACATTGACGTCAGACAGGTTGCTCGAGACAAAGGTATTATAAGCTTGTTCTCACCATTCACGCTAGCTCTGTCTCTCTCTAGTCCATGAAATGATTGTTCTCATGTCATTTGCTCTGTAGATGAGAATTCAAATGGCTTATCCACACTCGATTCTTTCTCCAACAACAACAACACCCAAGGTAATGCAACAACAATTTTGTCTTTCTTTTTGGCCGCACAAGAAAAAAGACATTGAGATATTTATACCTGAAAAGAAAGATTTGTTTATGCTGCAGCCCATCAACACACATCAATCAGTGTTTCTTCTTCTGATGTATGTCTTCGTACGTATAAAATAAATGGTTTAATGAAACAGGTTTACGGCAAAGAGCCTCTTTGACTCCCCCCGGGCTAACTCCTAGCGGAACACCAAAGATGGTGTCAGCTGTTGGATCTCCGAGAAGCTACTCTGCTGCATCATCGCCAAAGCTGTTCTCAGGAGCCGCATCTCCAACAGCCTCACAGTATGATATACGCATGTGGTCTTCATCAAGCCAGCAATCTTCTGTACCAAACTCTCCTCCTCGCTCACATTCTTCTACTTCAGGTCAAATATTATTGTTTTTCCTCCGTTCCCAAATCAAAATATTATTCCCTTATTGTCTCATGTCATTTTAATTATACAGCTCGCCATGCGAGGATTGATGGGAAAGAGTTCTTTAGACAAGCCAGGTATGCATGTGTGTACAATATTTTCTGAAACACTCTTTTTGCTAGAGAGGTAGCTAGATAAAGCCAGGGTGGGGAATGAATGATTGTGTTGTGGCAGGAGCCGTTTGTCTTACGAGCAGTTCAGCGCATTCCTAGCTAACATCAAGGAACTAAACGCTCGGAAGCAGAGCCGTGAGGTAAATAACACTAGTGTGTCATTTTGTATATTCGTTTCGAATTTGAATCCCCCATTCCCTCCCCACAGGAAACGTTAAGGAAAGCGGAGGAGATATTCGGGACAGAGAACAATGATCTTTACATATCCTTTAAAGGACTTCTCACCAGCGGCCGTTGATATTTTTATATATATATGATATCATACCACCAACCTTTTTTTAGCTTCTTCTCATACTCTTCTCATGACCAATTTAGTCATGGCTGATTTCAATAAGATTCTTTTTCTAATAGATGTTCAGTGAGTTACATGTTCTTAAATATTTTTTTATTTTTAAATAAAGAGAAACAAAGATGGGAACATATCAAAGCAAAGTTAGCTCAAGCTTGAATGAGAATATTTGGATGAATATCATCAAATCTTTAACAAAATCACAAGCTTAAGCTTGTGGGACGAATTTAAAATCAAATCTTAGTTAAATGGGCCGAAACTTTATCGGAATATTGATGGCCCATGCAAGCCCACAAAGAAGAGCGACTGTTACTTTTTAAGCTCTAAAGCGATTCCGCCGGCGCCTCCCTTCCCTTCCCTTGAGTCGCTTTCCGTCAAGGTATGTCCGAATCGTCTGTGTTCGCTATTTTACTGCCTAGGTTTGCTGCTGTTTGAGTTTAGATGATTTCTCTTTTTCTTTATAAATAGGCTTGGTCTGATTCACTTGCCTCTAGCTTTAAATTATGCTTTGCTCCTAAACTCTTGATTCATAACTGCTTTAGTTCGTTCTTTGATTTTGGCGCGTTTCCTTTATTTAATATCTGAATCGTTGTATTGTCCCCTTAATGTGTTCGATAGAAGGCCTCTTAGGCATCCTTCTATTTAATCTCTGAATCCGTTGTGTTGTGCCCTTAATGTGTTCGATAGAATGCCTCCTAGACATCCTTCTACCATCAACTTATCTCTGTCTTGACTTTTCTTCTTTTTTTTTTGTTTGTGAATCTTTTACAAAGACATGGGAAAAGCTTCTCGGGATAAAAGGGTACGCCGCCTTTGATTCATTATTTTATTAGAGCTTTTAGTTCCTGGTATTTGCGTTGTTAACCAGTTACTTTTTCTGGGTAGGATATATACTATCGGAAAGCGAAAGAAGAAGGATGGCGTGCCAGAAGTGCCTTTAAGCTTCTTCAGATTGATGAGGAATTCAACATTTTTCAAGGTCTTCTCCCTCTCTCTATCCTCCTCGGCTCTCTTTGAATTGTCACACCTCAATCCTCCTCCAAATTATAATGTTCTCGCGTGACATCGTTCATTTATGTTAACAAATATTTATGCAGGAGTGAAGAGGGTTGTAGATTTATGTGCTGCACCTGGTAGCTGGAGTCAGGTATGCTCTTTTTTTTTTATTCTTTCTTCATATTTGGGCCGTAATGTGAATTAATTATCTAATCTCTTATGCCTGCATTATCGACTGTTAAGATTGGCTAGAGCTATTCTCTTTTTAGATTTTCAGGGTGAACCTTTTTGCATAGATAGGGTTGCAGTTGAGTTGATATCTCAGTTTAGCTAACTGACAACTTCTTCCTGTTAATTTATGTCTAATATGGGAGTTTTTTTACATAAAAAAAGTATAGTAGGAGGTGCTAGGTATTGAGAAAATCAAGTTGGGAGTGCATGGATGATCTAGAATTTATGTCTAATTCCTAGATTTGCAGTGGATTAAATAAAGGAACATGTTCAGAATCTTATCAGCCTCCTCATTGTAGGTTCTCAGTCGTCAACTGTATCTTCCTGCAAAGTATTCAGCTGAGTCAAAGTAAGTTTTTATATTGTGTAAAATAATTATCACACTTGAACGTCTTTTTTCTTCATTTGTTTAACGGTGCTCGTTTCACACTTGTTGACAAAGTCAAACTGATATGTTGCTGCTGAATCACTTTGCAGAGAAGAAGATCTTCCTCTTATAGTGGCCATTGATTTGCAGCCTATGGCTCCAATCGAAGGTGTAATCCAAGTTCAAGGGGACATAACTAATGCTCGGACTGCTGAAGTGGTGAAATTTCTTGATCTGTTGTCTATTCTCATCTCTTTGTTCCTCATTTGTTATGCTTGGAGTTTGTGTTTGTTTCTATGGCTTACCTTTTTCTGGTTTTTGTTTCTCAAGGTCATTAGACATTTTGACGGTTGCAAGGCTGATCTGGTTGTCTGTGATGGTGCTCCAGATGGTAAAGCAGTAGTTGTTATAGTCCTTTTCACTGTTCAGTTTTTACCAAATCATATGGAAAATAACACAATTCCACAATTTGGTTGGCAGTTACCGGTTTGCATGACATGGATGAATTTGTCCAGTCCCAACTCATACTGGCGGTAAGGTGCTTTCTTTCTGATTACAGTGTTTAGCATTAAATCGAAAGCGATGTTATTTAAGGATAAAAACAAACAATTAACATATCTTTAAAAAAAAAAAAAATAACATATCTTTTTTTTTCTTCGTTAGGGCTTAACGATTGTAACCCATATTCTTAAAGAAGGTGGAAAATTTATTGCAAAAATATTCCGTGGAAAAGACACAAGTCTCTTGTACTGTCAGGTTAGTTTTTTTAGAGTAATTTGTGCTTATGAAATTAACTAATGGGTTCTTTGCCTGACATGTTTGTTTTTGTATGCAGCTGAAGTTGTTTTTTCCAACTGTGACTTTTGCGAAACCTAAAAGCAGCCGCAATTCTAGTATAGGTAATATGCTTACACTTAACAGGTTTAATGATGTCAAACTGCTTCCCCTTTTTCTGATTGCTTTTCTCTGACTTTGTTTATAAACAGAGGCATTTGCTGTCTGCGAAAATTACTCCCCACCAGAAGGATTTAACCCGAGAGATCTGCATCGTCTCTTGGAGAAAGTCGGAAGCCCTTCAGGTGGAAGCGATCTCGGTAAAAAAAAAACTCTCTTTCACTACATTTTCAAGATCAGAAGCTAACTTGTGCAATATTGAGTAGTACACTTTCAAATGACTCTTTCTCAACAAAACTCTCATCTGAAGTGAATTTTATTTTTCTCTACTCTTACATCACATTTAAATTAAAGAGAGTTTAGTTCATGACATTTTCTACTCTCTTGGTACTCTTTGCAGATTGCAGCAGTGGTTGGCTTGAAGGACCCAACAAAGTTTATATTCCATTCTTGGCATGTGGTGACCTAAGCGGTTATGACTCGGACCGGTCGTACCCACTCCCAAAAGAGGCAGATGGATCGTCATACCGGAGTCTGGACCCGATTCAGCCTCCGATTGCACCGCCTTATAAACGAGCTATTGAGCTCAAGAAATCTTCAGCACAAAGCTTCAACTCTTAAAGCTAGGCTGGAACCAAAGACAAAGAAAGAAGCTTTTCATTCGATTCTTAAAAGGATGTAGTACAATTTCTGAAACACGCTTATTGTTGGTTTGTTATGAAAAATTTATGATGCTCTGTTCTTGTTTTGCCAAGAGTTTAATCCCCTTCTTAATTAATAAGAAGTATTTTTAAATAATAATCTTAAATGTGTAAGTTATTTACTTGAGTGCCATGCTGACGTGTCGGTATCATATTCACTTTCAGCCCATATATAGAATCACCCTTGATTCACTAGAGAAATTACAAAGAAATACCATTGTGGTACCACTCGAATTTCCTCATATACATTATAGTTCAAAATGAATAATTTGACGATTTCGTGTAAAAAGGAAAGTCAAAGATCATTGCGATTTCATCATTTCATGTTTAAGGAAAGTCAAAGATCATTACTATAAAAATTAGTTCTATTTCCCATTAACTCATTCCATGATTTCCTTTTCTATCAAAATATATTGCCATATATAAGGTTACCATAGATCATTGCCATATAATGTATTACGCAATTATGTAGTATAATGTTGTAAAATCTAATTTTTTTCTCAATGCAAGATGTATCAGAAGCCATTTTATTAAAAGTGAACACAAATATCGTAATTCGATTTTTTTATATCGATATTGTAATTTTTAAAAAAATAATGAGGAGCATAACAAATATCATAACAAGTGAATACAAATATCGTAATTCGATTTTTTATATTGATATCGTAATTTTTTATATTAATGTAGGGAACAATGCTTGAAAGACCTTTATAGGAAATGGTTGAATTTACGAGAACCGTTTTGAATTTGCTAAATATTTTATGATGGTATATTCTCTATAAGATAAGAATGTATATAGCCTAATTACTGGTGGTATACGTCATTTAAATACGACAGATGTGGCCGTAATTATTTTAGGTTAGTATATATATAGTTTTGACTATTTTATAAACGCAAAATGCATTATATCCCTTTAATATGGTAAAAATTTAAGGTGATTGCACTGACTAATACTCCATTTATATAGAATATAAATCAATGACATATATATGGTAAACATTGCTGTTCTATGCGTTGATATATGAGTGATTGACAAGCTAAATTGAACGTCTTAAAGGCATTATGATACGAATATATTCTCTTTATGACTATTTTTTCCTCCTATATAAGCCAAGGGGATGTGAGTCACTTCGTCCCATTGCAAACCAAAGCAAAATCATTGATCCATACCCCAAAAAAATCAACATGACTGCGATGAACCATATCGGAGACCCGAAGCTTTACAAGTTAAGATCAAAATCATCCGGCTGCGGGTGGTGAAGTTATAAAGATGGTCTTTCTGTATATTAAAGTTTAAAGAGCCGTTGGAGTTGTTTTATTTCATATGTTATGCTTGCTATACATAGTATGTAAGGTTTCTTACTATTTCGTGTTCATCTTTAATAGGGTGACAAGATTCATGGATTTGTGAAAAAGAATGAAATGAGGAAATTATTCCATGTGTTGCAGCACGGATAAACAAAAATCCTCATCAACTTCATGGTTACTCATTCAGGTGGTTCTTATCGCTCAACCAAACATCCATGCGACTCAATCTCCTACGGTAAAACTAATGGAACAACATGTCATGTATATTTTCGTGTTGTTGATACCGACATTCTAACGTGATATTATTGTTATATGTAGGGAAGTGATAACACGTTTGGAGGGATATTTTCAACTCAGTCTGATGCTCCTAAGGTTGTCTGATAATTTTCCATTATAATAATACATATATTGATGGATTATGTATAAGCTTAGTAGCTGATTGTTTTGCATTTTTAATATAGGAGTCTCTGATGTTACAGTGTGGTTCATCTCAGCATTCTGAATCTAATGATCTGACACCAGCCAAGGACACCAATCACTGGTTTGGAGGAGGATTTTTATCAGAAATATGTTACAAGGCCAGAGTTAACTATAAAGGTTGAGAAGGACAAGTTCTAAAAAGTGGCTACATTGAGACTGGCGTTATAGGACCTCTGAGCAGAGGCTTATTTTTTTCATTAGTGCTATGAGTTTTCTGTTTTGGTTTTCAATGTTACGATTTTAGTTCTGTTTGGTGGTTTCTTTAACCATTTTTTTTTAATTTGTTGTCCAATTTGTTTGAATCATGGTAATCTCAAGCCTCTGTTTTTTTATGAATTTATATTTCTTATGCTTACTCAGTTTTCGTTTTTATGTTTATTTGCTTTGGTTGAAATCATTTATACAGCCTTTAGAAGTTTTCAAATCACCGCCCTGCAATTAATAATCTAAATTGTCTAATCTTAATGGTTTTTTGGCATGATAATAAACCAGCAGTTTAATCATAGAGACGCAAACAACATGAACGACACATTCACTACGAGTTAGCTAGACAGACTTCTATATTTAGAATGAGTTGAATACTAGCCTCTATTCACTGCATTTGATGGTAAAAATATATTTCTTACTTTTTCTCTTAGTGAATCCATGAATATTGAAGATGATCCATTACAGAGAGATCATCAGTTAACATACATGAAATAAAACAGATCCCCAATTATATTAGTAATATAAAAAAAAACAGTAAATTGCTTGAAATTCACTAATCATGGGACTAATCTGTTTAGGATCAAGACTGTTTTTTTTTCCGTGACATCTCTCATGCAAGCTATTTACACTTTTGCAGAGACACCAGTTGACTTCTGCAGAGACACCTGAAGAAACAGCCGACCAGACCGAATTTGAAGGGATTTTCAACCTTTTCGGGAGAAGTATCGGAGCAGGTTGATACGACACACATACTTGAAAAGGCCTGCAACGTTTAAAAATATACAATCATTCATCTGTCTTGCTGTATTGTGAGATAATAATTTATAAACATAAAATTGAAAGGTTCAGATTGATAGTTTACCAATCTCAAATACAAAGACTAAGTTTTTTCAAGAAGCCATTGAAATATTCTGTGTCTGGAAGATATACAATTAGAGAAGGAAAATATATCCTCATGAGAAATAAATAAATGATTTTATTAACGAACGAATCCTTAATCGTTAAATATGAAAATTTCTAAACCCAAATTTTGAAAACCAAACCTTTATTTGAGTAGGTTGATTGGCCCCTAGAATAGAGTGAACTGTTTTGATAAACATAAAATCTTCTTTTGGTCTGGTTTTCAAATATGGATCTTCCAATAATATAAATTCCGGTCTGATGAACATCAAAGAAGAAGACTTAACTAAGACACACCGGGAAAGAAATAAAATACAAAAGCCTTTAATTTTTTATGGTTTACATTATTTTGTGACCGGAAACAATTAGTTGTAATGGACTTTATTATTAATATTTTAATGGGCTTTTCACGTAAATGGCCCTTGGGTATTCAACTTAATTAATTGTCTGCCCAATTTAGAAGATGCTTTGGTTTTTATTAACTTAGAGGTTGGAAACTTTTATTTTGAAACTAAGTCGAAAACGTACATGATTGATTATTTGATTGATAGTTGTTGTATGTATAGCAAATCGTTTAAAAGATATATATACAAAGTAGTTGTTAGTCATATATTGCAACATTGTAAAATTGAGCTGAGTTCTTGAAAAACATTCAAACAAATAAAATTTAATGAGATAAATAAAAGAAACAAAATTTAAGATGAGGAAAATGTATCTGACAAACTATTGGGACATAGGTTCCGATTGGTAATGGTTGTAGCTTCAAAATTATTGTTGTAGAAAAAAAATCTGTAGACGTTTTCTATAGCTTTAGATTTTAATGTTGTAGAATTTTATGGAAAGAAATAAAAATCGATTTGGATATTTGGCTCTGCAGAGCACTTCTACAGCTGTAGGTTATTTCAAGAGTTGTGGTTTAAAAAAATAAATTAAAATTTGATTGCTCTGATTTTGGTGCTTTAAAAATAAATAGGGCTGTGGAGAGCACCCACAACCACTACTAATCACACTTATAATCACCAATATTTTTGATAGAATTGAACAAATTATAATTTTCTAACTCTAATCCCCTTTCACACAAACTTAACGATGTTCCGGAAAAAGAAAATGTATGTTTTGGTGTTAGAAACATATGAAATAATGAGGTTGACTTATCTTTAGCTTTTGTTTAACATGTACATCCCCTAAGATATGACATTCAAAAATATAATCCACTAAAATATATATTCAAAGGGGTTTCCCAATAACTATATAAAAGTTTATTTGTAAGCATTTGATATTGCTGTCTCTATGCATTTTTTCAATTCTATTTATTATATATTTTTTCAATTTTATTATAACTCGAACTATATTACAAATATACAAGAAAAAAAGACACCATGCAAACTACGATTTACTACTTTGATTTATCGTGTTTAAATATATAACGCAACATATTAAACATGTTTATATCAATAAACTGATGTAAAATATATATAAAATATTAAGTACATAATAAAATTAAAATCAAACTCTCGCACCGCGCAAGGCGCGGATCTCATCTAGTGTCTTTTTAAAAAGCAAACATTTTTTTTGGTCCAATATATTACAAGCAAACGTCTCAGCTTTACGTTTTAACTAGAGTAAATAATTCTCCTTTAAATCAGAGTAAGCAAAACATAAGACGATTTGAGTCAAGAAAACTTGCAAAACCTTGGTAAAGGATATGAGATAATCAATCATTTTCGTTTTGGTCCTTTCAGGCTTTCTCTCTCCACCACAAAAAAGGCGATCTCGAAGGGGAATTAAGGTTTGGTGCGCCGCCGACCAACGGTGTGGCCTCACACCACCGTTGAGAAATCTCTAAGATGGGTAGGAGGAAAAAACGCATCCTCTCATCTCTTCCCCTTTCCTCAAAGTTCTCTCGTGTTCTCGCGTCGTCTTCTTCGCGAGTTCCGGTCTCGGCTCGTGGTTCAACCTCAGCTTCGTCTTTGGTTCCTGTGACTTCAGGGGCAGCGCAAGCTGCTGCATCCTCATCAGATGGGGAAATTCTAGCTCCTTCCGTAGGAGAATCAGCATCAGGAAAATCTTCCTTGGTTAAGACTTCAATTGGCTCTGCTTCCCTTGAAGCACCGACGGGCCTGCCCATATCGCCTCCGGCTGAAATAGCTCTTGCTGTCTCCGGTAATCCAGCTCTGGAACCTATAGCTGAGTCCAACCTTCCGGTTCCGGGAGTTCGGAAATACTCTGAGGTCATCAATGACTCGTCTTTGCTAAAGGAAATCGGTACTCCTACCTTGCACATCTCTGGGGACCCGTTCGTCCTTATTCCAGATGAGAACTTGGAGGTTGCAAAGGAAGAGTTTCGTGATTTTCTATTCGCAAGATTTCACGGGGAAGCCCCAGATATGGGCAGAATCATAGGCATTGTTAATGCTATATGGAGTCGTTCCGGTCCGAGAATATTTGTTCATCGATTAGGTCCACTGACCTTTCTTTTGAGGGTTACAAATCCAAGGACTCGAGCTGTTGTCCTGGCTAGGAGCATGTGGATAATAGCGGGATGCACAATGTTTGTATCACCTTGGGCTCCTGAATTTTCGCCTGAGGAACCTAAAATGACTTCAGCAGTGGTACCAGTGGAGCTAAGAGGAGTTCCATATCTCCTTTTCAACAGTGAGAGTCTCAGTCGACTCGCCACAGCGGTTGGAAAACCTGTCTCCCTTGCACCCGAAACTGAACGCAAAGAAAACTTTGAGGTTGCAAAATTATGGGTTTGTGTCGACTTGCTATCACAATTACCTAAGAGAATTGTTTCAGGTTTTTCTAATGGAAGGGAAGTTGACATTACTGTTTCTTACCCATGGCTTCCGAGCAAATGTGATCATTGTGGCAAATTTGGTCATGAATCCAGAAGCTGCTCTCTGCAGCCGACAGATAATCCCCGCCATGTTAACACAAAAAGAAGGCCTAAAAGCAGAGACAGAAGAGCAAAAGGGAGGACGAGACAAGGAAGATCTCCTATCTATGTGCGAAAGCACCCACCTCCTCCAGAGGACCAGATTACTGGTGGAACTCAAGCTGAGAAAAGCTATGAAGAGTCTCCTACAGTCAATGTGCAGGAAATAGACTCACCTCAGACTGATGTTGCTATTGACTCAGACCAGAAAGTGGAGGATGTTGTATCAGACGGTGAACGGGAGGAAGCCAATGCGAGTTCCCCCGAGCCGAATCCGGATGCTAAGGGCTGCACACTGTCTACTTCAGAGGATCAAAATACGCCTTCAAGGGATGCTATTCAGTCAGGGAAGGATCCGGCTGTTATCGCTAGTTCTCAGGTTATCTCTCTAGACCGAGCATGCTGTGCCTCTTCAGTTACAGTAATGCACACTTGTGAGACAAAAGATGCAGGAGCTTCAGGGCACCTGGATGACCAGGATACTTCTCCTTTCTTCTTGGTTAACAACCGGAAGAGTGGCCGCAAGGTCACACGTCACTAATCCAACATTTAAATATGTTTTTTGCGTGGAATGTTAGAGGACTTAACAACGAAGGACGCCACACTATGGTCAAAGAGTGGATAGCTAACCACAGACCTCTTTTTGGAGCTTATTTAGAAACACACATACAACCCTCAAATTCAAGGCGGATTAGTAGTGCTCTCCCTCGCGGTTGGAAGGTTTTTGCGAATTGGGATCATCATCAAACAGCTAGGATTGTGGTTGTTTGGAGTCCCAATGTTATAACCACAATATATCAATCTTCTGCTGAGGCAGTAACTTGTGGGTTTTTTTTTTCCTTTGGAGGGCATCAGTATTACAGTAACTTTTGTTTACGGATTTAATGAAGTGGAGGAAAAGAGAGCGTTATGGCAGGAGCTGGAAAGCCTTAATGCGTGCACGCCTGTATCATCCCATCCTTGGGCAGTTTTGGGCGATTTCAACCAAATCGTAAGGACAAGCCAGCACTCTCAATATTGGGTTTCCGACGTTGATACATCAGACATTGAGGACATGAATCTGACACTACAGGAGGCTGAACTATTTGAAGCTCAATCAAAAGGGCTCACTTTCTCTTGGTGGAACAATCAAGATGCAAATCCAATATCTAAAAGGATTGATCATGCTTTTGTGAATCAGTCTTGGGCTCAGAGATTTCCAGAAGGATATGCAGAATTTCTAGAACCACAACAATCTGATCACACCCCGTGTCTGTTTCATCTTCCTACTGAGCATAGGAGAGCTCCAAAGCCATTTAAATTCTTCAATCACATCATAGATCACCCTCTCTTCATGGAAACAGTAAGGACAGCTTGGAATCCAGAATCAATTACTGGTACTTATCAGTACAAGCTAGTGAGATCTCTGAAAACATTGAAGCAAGACTTGAGAAGAATAAATAAAGATCACTATAGTGGGATTTCTCAGCGAGTAAAGGAACAGCAGGAGGTAGTCACTGATTATCAAAGGCGTCTGTTAACTGAACCAGATAGTGAAACTGCGGCTTTGGAGCACGCTGCTAGATCGGAATGGCATATTCTTGCGAGGGCAGAGCAGAAGTTTTTCCACCAGAGATCCAGAGTTCAGTGGTACGATCTTGGTGATAAAAGCACGGCTTTCTACCACAAGACAGTGGATCAGCGAGCAGCACAAAATCACATTCATTTCCTCTACGCTCAGGACGGAACTCTGATAACGGGAATGGATAATATTAAGGTTCATGCGGCAAACTATTACTCGGGTATATTGGGAGCCTCTGAAGATCCCCCTGTTTGTCCTGCTTCGGTTATTCAAGATCTACTGCCATTTCGCTGCTCTCCAAGTCAGATGGAAGATCTCCAAAGGCCGGTTCAGGATGAGGAGATAACGAGAACAGTTTTCTCTATGCCTAAAGATAAATGTTCTGGGCCAGATGGATACAATGTCGAATTCTTGAGAGCAACATGGAGTATTGTTGGAAGAGATGTTATGGAAGCAGTGAAGGAATTTTTTCGGAATGGACGTCTTCTCAAGGATATGAACAGCACCACTCTGGTCCTCATTCCTAAGTCTACTGAAGCTTGTGCCCTCACTGATTTCAGGCCTATTAGCTGCTGCAATATAGTTTACAAAATTATCTCGAGGATCATTGCTAAGCGGATGAAACCCATCTTAAAGCAATGTATCAGCAGGAATCAGGCAGCTTTTCTAAAGGGTCGAAATCTGGGTGAAAATGTGTTGTTGGCGTCTGATCTAATCATGGATTATGAAAAAGCATCTTGCTCAAGAAGTTCAATGCTAAAGATTGATATCAGGAAAGCATTTGATATCGTCTCATGGGAGTTTATTTGTCTGATTCTGGAAGTTCAGGGATTTCCTCCGCTTTTCAGAACTTGGATCCGTGAATGCATATCCACTCCTCGTTTCTCAGTTGCTGTAAATGGAGAGTTGGCGGGTTTTTTCGGAAGCAAAAAGGGACTAAGGCAAGGAGACTCTATATCTCCCTACCTGTTCATTATGGCTATGGAAGCTCTCTCAAGAATGCTTGAACGTGGTATTGAACAAGGGCGATTTAGAGTCCACCCAAGATGCTCTGAACCGTTAGTATCCCATTTGCTGTTTGCTGATGACTTCTTAGTCTTTTCAGATGGATCACGACACTCTTTATCTGGTATCATGACGATCATGTCTGAGTTCAAGACATACAGTGGACTAGACATGAATCCAGCAAAGTCAGAACTGTTTTTTGGAGGATATCAAGAGATAGAAAGATCAGTTTTAACCGATATAGTGGGAATCAAGCAAGGAGTGTTCCCAACAAGATATCTTGGCCTTCCTCTCAAGCATGGACGCATAACAAATGCTACTCTGCAGCCTTTCATTGAACAGATCACGGCAACCCTGCACTCATGGACAACCAAATTTCTATCGTTCGCTGGGAAAATCAGGATGATCGCATCAGTCATTTATGGAAAAGTTAATTTCTGGAGTGTTGTATTTGTTCTACCTAAAAGCTTCTATGAAAAAGTAGACTCGCTGTGTGCTGGATTCTTATGGAAAAACAAATCAGGCTCCTCTCGAGGTGCCAGAGTTGCCTGGAAAGACATCTGCAAGCCGAAGAAAGAAGGTGGTCTGGGAATTCGGTTGCTGGAGGATTTTGAGTTGGTATTCCGTCTGAAGCATGTCTGGAATTTCTTTACGAATCTGATTCTTTATGGAATACTTGGTTGAGATCTAATGTCTTTCATAGGAAACACTTCTGGTTAATGGAGGATTCACCAAGGTTGTCTAAAGCAATGAGAAGTATGATTGAAATAAAAAGCATGCTGGTGGATTTTATGAAATGCAGAGTGGGAAATGGCCTTAATGCAATGTTCTGGTTTGATTCCTGGAGTGACCTGGGTCCACTAATAGATTTTGTGGGACACACGGGACCTAGACAGCTTCGGCTGAGGCTTCCTTCATTGGTTGCTGATGCAGTTTTAAATGGGGACTGGTTCTTACCATCGGCTAGATCGCCTCAAGCAGAAACACTGCAAATCACTCTCACCACGCTGCAACCTCCATCTCAAGAGGCAGGTGAGGATCAATTCCTATGGATTCAAGCTAATGGATCGTATGGAACCTCTTTCTCTTCTAGAGTTACTTGGGAGTGTATAAGAGTTTCAACACTGATCCAGCCTTGGCACAAGGTCATTTGGTTTAAAGAGCACATACCTAGGAACTCCTTCATCTCTTGGCTTGCGTTGCTTCGCCGCCTACCAACAAGAGACAGGTTAAGGAGATGGGGTATGACTGTGCCAGAGGAGTGTGTTTTGTGTTCTGCAGCACCAGAGACTCATCACCATCTGTTCTTTGAGTGTTCGTACTCTGCATCTGTCTGGAATTATTATGCACGAAAAGTCTGGTCTAACCCGCCACCGGACATTCATTCAGCTGCAGCTTGGATAAATTGCTCGAGATCTTCCTCGCCTCAAGAGCGATGCATCATAAAGCTCATGTTCCAATCTTCCATTTATCTTATATGGAAAGAGAGGAACTCGAGAATCTTTACAGGTCAGTCCCTTCCTGCTCAAACTGTCCGAGCAGCTGTGGATCGTCAAATCAGAGACCGGTTGCTCTCCGTCAAACCGTCGCAGAGTCTCCAGCCTTCTCTCCTGCAAGTCTTCTTCGCCTGCACAAGGCCTCCTTGACTCCTCCTTCTTTACCGTTGTTGTAATCTTTTGTTTTTCTCTTTTTTTTCTTTTTTGCTCTGTTGGGGTTGTGTGTGTTGTTTGTTAAGCTCAATAAGTTGCTAATGCAACGTGTAAACTCTTGAAAATGGTATGAAATTTGACATGATTACCAAAAAAAAAAAAAAAAAAAAAAAAAAAAACCTTGGTAAAGTGTTCGCAGAATTGAATCGTCTTAATATAAATCGATACACAAACACCATCGTCCACGCAAAAAATGGGCTTTATTTTGCTTGTAATAAACAAAAATTTAAACTATCGTGCCGAAGGCTATTGGGCTACAAACCTATTGGGCCAATAAGGCTAACGAAAAAAGAGCGAAAACCCTAGGGAAGAGAATAAGCATATACCATAGGCATCTCGTTTACTGACTATATATTCAGGCATCGAGTGGTCTAACGCCTCCTTGCACCTATTTTCTCTCAGAGCTCTCTCATCCTCTCGTCCCCATCCCATCCTCCAACAAGGTTAGTCAGTCTCTTATGATGCTCCTACTGTTTTCGTAGATTGTTATTTTGTATTGGATCTGCCTAGTTTTTAGCTTTTTTTTTTTTTAATGTTTAGAAGACCAATTCTCACCTTTTGTTTTGATTATTATGATACCAATCTATCGACCTCTTTGTTGTTCGTTCCGTAAGATCTGATCGTAGAAATCGTTTTAAGGATGGAACTCATATAAGATCAAAAAGTCACCGTTTGATTTTGAGCTTGTTTTCGTCTTTGACCTTTATCTAAAGTATGCTTGCTATTATACTTGTTTAGATCGCATTATTTTTTTTTGTCTTGTTTAAAAAATATTCTCCACTACTCCATTCGTCTATATGCGTAAGACTTTTTTGATACAAATATGATATTGTCTAGGATTGAACACAAATTTTCATTATATGGCTCAAGTTCGGATGATTACGATCTATTTTTGAATTAAAGTATGTTTAATCACTTCATTTCAGTTGACTAATTCGTATTTCTGTTATTGCAGAGCTTTCGTAGGTGACAAATAAAAGTTAATCAAAATGGTAAGCCATTGTGTTATATCTTTACGTCTTACTTATTTGCCTTGTTGATTCTTAGCTAAATACAATCTTTTTTTTATCAACTTGTAGGTGAAGTTCACAGCTGATGAGCTTCGTAGGATTATGGACTACAAACACAACATCCGTAATATGTCCGTTATTGCCCATGTCGACCACGGTACTTACTCTCTTCTTCCTCTTCTCTCTCTCTTTCTTCTTAATTACTTACTACTCACTCTTTTTTCTCTTATGCTACTCCTAACATAACTCTATCAACAGGTAAATCCACCCTTACTGACTCCCTGGTCGCTGCTGCTGGTATCATTGCCCAAGAGGTTGCTGGTGATGTGCGTATGACTGATACCCGTGCTGATGAGGCTGAACGTGGTATCACTATCAAGTCCACTGGTATCTCTCTCTACTATGAGATGACCGATGCTTCCTTGAAGAGTTTCACTGGTGCTAGAGACGGAAATGAGTACCTTATCAATCTCATCGACTCCCCTGGCCACGTTGACTTTTCATCTGAGGTCACTGCTGCTCTCCGTATTACCGATGGTGCTCTTGTCGTCGTTGACTGCATCGAAGGTGTCTGTGTTCAGACCGAGACTGTCCTCCGTCAAGCCCTTGGTGAGAGGATTAGGCCCGTCCTGACTGTCAACAAGATGGACAGGTGTTTCCTTGAGCTTCAGGTTGACGGTGAGGAGGCTTACCAGACTTTCCAGAGGGTTATTGAGAATGCTAATGTCATCATGGCCACTTACGAGGATCCTCTCCTTGGGGATGTTCAGGTCTACCCCGAGAAAGGTACCGTTGCCTTCTCTGCTGGTCTCCACGGATGGGCTTTCACTCTGACCAACTTTGCCAAGATGTACGCTTCCAAGTTCGGTGTTGATGAAACTAAAATGATGGAGAGGCTGTGGGGTGAGAATTTCTTTGACCCCGCCACCAGAAAATGGAGCAGCAAAAACACTGGCTCTGCCACCTGCAAGCGTGGGTTTGTCCAGTTCTGTTATGAACCCATCAAGCAAATCATTGCTACGTGCATGAATGACCAGAAGGACAAGCTGTGGCCCATGTTGCAGAAGCTTGGTGTCCAGATGAAGTCTGATGAGAAGGAGCTCATGGGCAAACCTTTGATGAAGCGTGTTATGCAAACCTGGCTCCCTGCAAGTACTGCACTTCTTGAGATGATGATCTTTCACCTTCCGTCTCCCCACACTGCCCAGAGGTACCGTGTTGAGAACTTGTATGAAGGTCCCCTCGATGATCAGTATGCCACTGCCATCAGGAACTGTGATCCAAATGGGCCTCTCATGCTCTACGTTTCTAAGATGATTCCAGCCTCGGACAAGGGTAGATTCTTTGCTTTCGGTCGTGTCTTCGCTGGGAAGGTGTCCACTGGTATGAAAGTCAGGATCATGGGTCCCAACTTCGTTCCTGGTGAGAAGAAAGACCTTTACGTCAAGAGTGTCCAGAGGACTGTCATCTGGATGGGTAAGAGGCAAGAGACTGTTGAGGATGTTCCCTGTGGTAACACTGTCGCTATGGTTGGTCTTGATCAGTTCATCACCAAGAATGCTACGCTGACAAATGAGAAAGAAGTTGATGCTCACCCAATTCGTGCCATGAAGTTTTCTGTGTCCCCTGTTGTCCGTGTTGCTGTTCAGTGCAAGGTCGCTTCTGATCTTCCCAAGCTTGTTGAGGGACTTAAGAGGCTAGCCAAGTCCGACCCTATGGTTGTGTGCACAATGGAGGAGTCGGGTGAGCACATTGTTGCTGGTGCTGGAGAACTTCATCTTGAGATTTGTCTCAAGGATCTTCAGGATGATTTCATGGGTGGTGCTGAGATTGTCAAGTCAGACCCTGTTGTCTCATTCCGTGAGACTGTTTTGGAGCGATCTGTCCGTACCGTGATGAGCAAATCCCCCAACAAGCATAACCGTCTCTACATGGAGGCCAGACCCTTGGAGGACGGTCTTGCAGAGGCAATCGATGATGGCCGTATCGGTCCAAGAGATGACCCCAAGATCCGATCCAAGATCTTGGCAGAGGAGTTTGGGTGGGACAAGGATCTAGCAAAGAAGATCTGGGCGTTTGGACCTGAAACCACAGGGCCCAACATGGTTGTCGACATGTGTAAGGGAGTTCAGTACCTAAATGAAATCAAGGATTCAGTTGTTGCTGGGTTCCAGTGGGCTTCCAAGGAAGGTCCTCTATGTGACGAGAACATGAGAGGTATCTGCTTTGAGGTGTGTGATGTGGTGCTCCATTCTGATGCAATTCACAGAGGTGGTGGTCAAGTTATCCCTACAGCTAGGAGGGTTATCTATGCCTCGCAGCTCACTGCCAAGCCCAGACTGTTGGAGCCGGTGTATATGGTAGAAATCCAAGCACCAGAAGGAGCACTTGGTGGAATCTACAGTGTGCTGAATCAGAAGCGTGGACACGTGTTTGAGGAGATGCAGAGGCCAGGAACACCATTGTACAACATCAAGGCTTACTTGCCAGTCGTTGAGTCATTTGGATTCTCGAGTCAGCTTAGGGCAGCAACCTCAGGGCAGGCATTCCCGCAGTGTGTGTTTGATCATTGGGAGATGATGTCGTCTGACCCTCTGGAGGCAGGATCGCAGGCTTCAACGCTGGTGGCTGACATCAGGAAGAGGAAGGGTATGAAGGAACAGATGACTCCCTTGTCTGATTTCGAAGACAAGCTGTAAGCAAGCAGCCAACAAGACGAGCTCTCTTTATCTCACTATGGTCACCTTTTTCTCTATCGCTACCTTATTTTTGTTTACTGTTTTTTTTGTGTTATGATGGGATTGACTGTGACTTTATCTCTTGCCATCATCCCCTTTTGAATGTTTTTACTTTTTAGTTGAGAACTGGTTTGTCTATGTGTTCGCAGATATTTTACTCTTTGCACTCTCTTATTTATCTATCCTGTTTTCATTATAACGTTGCATCAGATGTTAGTCTCGAAGGTTAGTCATTAGGTTGATACTTTGCAGGTGTAGAGAAATTTGTTAGGTTGTTAGAGATCTTGATTGCGGTGCTGTAGTTAAACCCAATTAAAAACATTGATGGCAGAAACTTAGATTGTTTAATGTTGTGCAAATGTCATCGTATAATCTTGAAATTGTATGATGAACACGCTTATGGTCAAAAAAGCATCCTCTTTTCAGATAGGGTTATTAAACATAATCACCAATCGTCGACTTGTCGGCGTAGAAGCCAATAACTTTTATTATCAAGAAATTCCGGCGAGAAATCGTCTGTTGACCTGGAAACTTCGAAGACGACCAAATGTCAAAGTATGGCTGAAACGCGTTTCCATCGTCGTTGGTCGGTGCGAAATGGGAAGCTTCGAAGAAGAGAGCCAACCTACCTTCTAGTTAATCTTAAACGAGAAGCAAAATGTAACACCAAAAGAGATGTGTATAAATATATTAGAGACTTTGAAGATTTAAAAAATATCTATAGCTTCAAGTTTCCAAGAATCGTGTTCATCTTAAGCTCTCCAAACTCAATACATATCTAAAATGGCTCAGCAGTATTATCAGCAAAACGGTAAGTTCAAAATTTGTTTCAACGTGTAACATCCAAGGTTGTTGACACATGTTAAATCAATCAATTGTTTTTCTTATAAAATATGCAGAAATGAAGCAGACATTGGGAGAGAAACCGTACGTGACGGCGCCGCCACCGATGGGTTATCCGGTGATGGTGAGTGACTCTCCTCAAACTGTGCAGTATCAGACGCAGAACAAAGGCAGTGGTGGATTTTTACGTGGATGGTAAGCTTTCTTTTTATCTTTTTTCACCAAACCATATCACTTAGTTAATCGTATATTTTTTTTTATCTTGGACATCATTGATTTTTTTTCCTTTTTGCAGTTTGGCTGCAATGTGCTGCTGCTGCGTTTTGGATTGTGTCTTCTAGCTCTAGGCTAAGGATCTCTTTTGTCTTTTGAATTCTGCAATTTTTCTTTGTAAATCATTTCTTTCGTGGATTGCTATTTCTTCATTGTTCTGAACATATATATATATATGATTGGTGTTAATACATTTATTTCTTTTTTGCTTTTGAGATTAGTTTAAAAATTAAATCAGCTTGAGAAATATACAACATGAGCGTATATTGTAGTGAAAATTTGATATCCTTTCAAAGACATCGATTCCTTTCATCTCCAAACTTGTATCAGACAACAACAGTAAACCTTTTCCACACTATTCTGACTTTAGGCCTGCTGGAACTAGCTAAGCTGAATCTATTGCTTCTTGGCAGCGATGTTGTGTATACGTACCCTGCTATCTAATTTTTGCTGTTCCACATTGAGATCAACTATCTATCTAATGCTTTTGTTTATATATTCCTTCTTCATATCAAAAGGATGATGGTCCTCAAACGGACTAAAAGAAGAGTTCCAGAGCGTGCAATTCAAAAGCCAATGAGCGTGAAAATATGATATCAAGAGCTCAAGATAGCAAACGGCAGACGAGATATCCATCACCAGATGGAACAAGGCTCTCTCACCGTAAACCAGTTTCTGCACTGCCTTTGAGCTATCTCAGGCCTGTTCTCATTTACCTGACCCTAAATCCAGAACAGGAAGCAGCAACTGTTTTAACAATCAAACGCAACAGTAGCAGCAACATAAGAAGATTTCTTGCGCATTACTCCATCTCCTAAGTATATTTATGTAATATTCTTATGTGGTTTATATATTTCGCATGAGGTCATGAAAGGTCCTCACTTTGCTGCCGATGGAGATGCGTGCGCAGCAGAGGCCATTAAGTAATGGTTTAGCTTAGCATAGGTCACGATATGACAAATCTCAAGCTTTGTCATTGCAAATTGCAATCTTGTCCCCAGCCACCTTACTCTCCGATCTGCGGTTCAAGAATTGGAATCATTCCTCCTTTTCCATCCAGTTTATTTGTAGTAAAAAAATAGTTTTGTTAGTGGGCCTATAGTGGACTCACGAGTCGCTACTCTACTATTTATGAGCCTTGCTTGAAATTTTTTATCTAGTGTTTTTAAACCAATCAATTCCTGGTTTCCAATTTTTTCTTTATAAATATCCGAAAACGGAAATAAGAACATCATTAACCCAAGATGTTTAGGAAGTTTTTAGCCATTTTAATTTATAAAAAAAGAGGAAAGTAAAGAAGAAGAAGAAGCATAAATGCTTAGTTAAGCATTTCAAACTGATGTTTCTTGCACCGTAGAAGAAGAAGAAGCATCATTTTGGATTTTTTTAAGCATTCCAACTTAAGCAATTTAGAGCTAATGATGTTCTAAAGCCATTTTTCTGCTCAGAACGGTAAAGAAGACATTTGTGTTTTGTACACGCCTAAGACGCCATGAAAAGCCAAACAAACTAAAGACCAAGAAATAATATAAAGTCACGTCAGTACGTCACAAACGCACAATGAGACGTAACACAACTATTCTATTCAGACTCTTGTATCTCTCTATTTGTAATGGAATAGTTTTTCAGTTTTTTCTAAGTAGTTACACCAACTGAAAAAATGTTATAAACTCCATCTTAAGAAGTGTTTCAAAAAAAAAAAAACTTCATCGTAAGACAAAATCAAAATTAACGCCTGCTTAACAAAGCGAAACCATAACTAATCTCTGAGTCTGAGACACTGACTCAACTCAAGGCTAGGTCTCCTTTAATTTTATATTTTAAACTAGAATTAGTGTTTAAAATTAAATATAACAATTTGTATACTGTAATGTTAAAAGATCTAACCAATTTTGAGTTAACTACTTATATCATTAAAAATATTTACTTTTCTATTTAAATAATGAATGATTTATCATGATATGATTTGCGATATCGTACTATTGGAGACGATATTATACCATTGAAATATGAGAAATTAACAAAAATAACATTTTCATAGTACCACTTTTCATGTTTACACTAACCATTTTTACCACCACTTTCAATGAAGGGTTTAGATTTGAAGGTTTAAGATTTAGGGTTTAGATTTGATGTTTTAGGGTTTAGGGTATATAGTTTAGGTTTTAGAGTTGAAGATTTAAGGTTTATAATTGATGATTTAAGGTTTATAATTGAGGTTTTAGGGTTTAAGGTTTAGAGTATTGAATTTAGGGTATATAGTTTAGGGTTTAGGGTTTATTGTTGAGGATTTATGGTTTAGGGTTTAGAATTGGAGGTTTAGGATTTAGAGTTTATAATTAGAATTTTGAAAAGCATATAAAAACAAAGATATAAGAACCTTTAACCTTTTAATAAATAAGGTATTTTTGAAAATGTGTATTTAGTGGTGGTATTATGAATAGTGGTACCTTAAAAGTGGTATTTTTGAAAATTCCCCTTGAAATATCGTACTATTGGAGACGATATTATACCATTGAAGACAAAGCGCATAAATTTTTTTTGGTGATTGCAAAGTTTAATAAACAAAAGTTTAATGGTAACTTGAAAGTGGTATTTTTGAAAATTCCTCAAGTTAATAAACAAATCTTTGGAATCCCAAGAAAAATAACACATTCGTCGTTGCAGATAATGGTCTATGGATGGAGTGAATTGGTATCTAAGGATTATTAAACATTGATATCTTTAGTCCGTTGCTAAAAAAAATATCTTTAGACCACCCATAATGGGTATGTTGAAAATGGGTTTTAATTTTTAATACCCTGTAACGAAGGAGCTAAAATGTTGCGTCTATCTACCTGAATTCAACAAGCATTGAGAATTTCAACCGTTAAAAAACAATTTGTGGCTCTATACCGGCACGTGTAGCCCCATGATTGGAAAGAAATGTTGAGTGTGTGTACGCACACACCGTGGATTAACCCAATTCTTTTTTTTTAATCTAGATAAAATTTAAATATTTTGTTCTTATTGGCTCTGCAGATTTCTTTTGATTTTTTTATTCATTCAATTATTCAAACGCATTTATATATAAAAAACTTAAAAAATATCAAAATTTTATATTTTTATCTATAAAAAGACTACTCTTATTTTATTTGGATATAAAAAAATTCGTTTTCATTATAATTAACTATTTTCATGTTTTAAACTTTTCTGCTAAATGGATAACAATCCTTTTAACATCCAAAACTCTTCTAATTTTCTGTTTAACTTCCAAAAAAGTAAGTTAAGTATAATAATTCAAAATAAATATTATTAGAATTTATATTATTTTAGTTAAATTAATTACATTCGAAATATTAATATGTAATTATTATGTTGTGAAAAACAAAAATTTGAATTAAAAGTTGTAGAATAGGGTGTTGAATTTTTTAAACAAACCATTGTAAAAGTTTAGAATTAATTGGGTGTTGAATAAATTAAATAAAATAATAATAATAATAATAATAATACGATGTGGAATTCTAAAAATGAAAAAAAAGTAGAGTGTTTGAAAGTGGAATGGATGCAGAATCGCCACTAAAAAAAAGACTCGAGAGAAAAAGTAACAAACCCTAGTCGACTCAACCGCCGCCGTACCTCCCCTCATACTCTGGTGGTTGGTCTTCTCACCGCCACCGGGAGCAGCCTTGTCTCTCCTCCCTTTAGGTCTCTCTTACTTTGATTTCGGTAACTTGTCACCGATTTTAGTTTGGTTTTAAATCTGGGCTACGGAGGGATCCCGTGTCTCTGATGTCAAATCTTCTCTGGTGGTGCTTGGATAGAGAATCTTTGCATTTTGGGCTTGTCAGTTTTGGTGCGATGGTCGTGAGCATATCCAGCAGCTTCTGGTGTTGTTGAAATCCGAAGGCCAACAAGTCTTTGATTCTCCCTCTTGAAACCATTCTCAGGTATTAAGTTTGTTTGTGTGTAAGTGTGTTCAGATTATGTGTCTGGGTGCTTTGTGACTTGAAGCTTTGATGGGTTGGGGTCTATCGGAGAATGGGTTGGGTTTTCGTATTACCTTTTCGCTATGCTTGAAATGTTCTTTCAATTTCGAATCAGTTTTCTGGTGCGGGGCGCAGTACTTAACCGGTTTTGATGTGGGTAGCTACTTCTTCCATCGAATTTGGTGAGGTACTTTCAGGTGGGTTTGCGATGGGTCAGCATTCTCGTCATTCCGTTCTTCAGTCCCTGGCCGTCCTTGTCGAAGGTCATATAAGCTTTACTTAGTGATTAAGCTTTGGTTGTTGAACAAGATTTATGTGTCTTTATGGTGTTTGGTGGTCTTGAGGCAGTGATGTTTGGTGGCTCTTAGTGTTTTCGGTTTGGGTCTCCCAGCTGCGCGCTAAGGTTACGTTATCTGTTCTCAGTGGCGCCAACTCCGAAGAGTCTTCGGTAAGGTGGTGCTCAACCCTTGAGTTAATGGTTGGAATGATTCATGGTGAAACTGTGATATTGTGGTATCGTGCTGTTCCTTGGTTTTAAATCGACGGGTTTCTCCGGATTCTTTGGTAAGGGACTGTGGAGCTATGACTCAATTGCGTTTGGTCTGAGTAGTTTGATTGTCAACCGTCTTCTTTATCAGCTGCTCGGGTGGAGATCAGTTTTTTCTTGACTTCCTAAGGTGAAGTTTGTGTTTGAGTGATGTTTGCTCGTGATCCAGTGGTGGATCATCTCTTGGACCTGTTCTATCACCCCAATTAAATTTGATCTTCAATGCTTTCTCATTCATCCCGCCTGCCCTTTCGCTTTACTTCGCTTTATGGATAATTGTTTCAGTACCTAAGTTCTTAGTGATCTTGTTCCTTCCAAGTTTATGTATTGTTACTTGTTTTCTAGAACTTTATCTTTGTCTCCAGGTAGTAATGCTTTACTACGTTGGCTGTTGGCTCCGGAATGGATCTTTTCCTTGCTGGCTTGGTGTATTGCCTTGGTGTTTTTGTGTTGAAGTTGAATATTAATCCATGAGATGAAAAAAAAAAGTGGAAAATCGGTGTTGAAAATCTTATCCCCTATATATTAAAGGAGAAGCATTTTTAAGGTTTTCCTTAAACGGTTTTCACCAGAATGCATGAGAAGGCTCCATTCCACGTGTCAGTCTGTGAGCGTTTTAAAGAAAAACGCAACATTTATTGCCTAACTTTCTTTCCTTTCTTGAAAACTTACACTGTTAAAGCAATTCGTCATATTATATGTGATAAAGCCATAATCTTATTCCTAGCATAAAGAAAACTTCGGACGAACATTTAGCAGAGCCCTAACGTTTTATTTTATTCGTGTAGATGGTGATAAGATCACGCACGACTCATGTGGAAAGTCTTGAACGATATAAAAGAGTCATGCTCCAATAGTGTCAGAGTGGTCTCTCTCGCATGAAACTCCTTTGAGATCGCACAGGTTAACATCACTGGATGGTATGGAAAGCTTCAACAAGATAAAAGAGTCGTACTCCAGTGGTGTCGGAGTGGTGGCTCTCGCATGAAACTCCTCTGAGGTTGCACGGGTTAGCATCACTGGATGGTATGGAAAGCTTCAACGAGATAAAAGAGCTGTATGCCGTTCAGTTGCTTCCCGAAGAGGTAATATATATATAGATATATATATATGTTTTCATGATTGGTGTTGACTGAAAAGCATATGCTTACATCTTTGAGAGTTTTGTTTCAGAAGGAGACCTCCCTAAGGAGACATAGAAGAAAAAGAAAAGCGTTTATGGTGCCATTTGGTCTGTGTTTCTTGATCGGTGGCTTCATCGTCTGGTTTTTGGGGGTTTTATTCATCTCGAGTTGTAAGTATGGTCATGTTTTTGAGTTTTTGTGTTTGAACTGTGTGCAAGTGCAGAGATGAATGTATTCAGTGTCATGTGTTTGTGTCTTGGAAAGAAAAACAGTTGGAAAAAGATTTAAATGTTTCAACGAACGTCTTTGACGGTTCCAAAATAATAGTCATATTCGTCTCTCACTCCGGTAGTGTTCATATTAGGAAAGTCATCTTTGGCACACGTCGCGACTGGTTAAATGAAGTCGGTGCTAATGGTTAAAGAAGATTCAAACAAACAAATGTCAAATATATATTTTTCAACTATTTGGGTACATATAATAAATACATAATACATGAAGCTCAATGTTCTCTCAAACAGAAAAGGGACGAGCTCAACTACGTGAGAACACATGGGTCATTTCCTTCTTCTTACTTTGTCTTTTGTCTCTTTGAAGTTTTGTTTGGCTGTGGATGTACTTTCCTTCTCTATCGAGCTCAAAAACCTCGTGTCTTCACGAGTTTTTTTTTGTTAATTACTCTGACTAAACATATATATATATATATATATATATATCACATATCAAACATATTTTCATAAATATACACGGCCCATTTTTAATTAAATTATATTGAGTTTGAAATCTACAAAAGCTCATTTGTGGTTAAATTATATGCCCTTTGTATTTTCTTAATATCCATTAAGGAATCCAATATTAAACTTTATAAATTATATTAACTTTAGGGGATAAAAAATTAGTATAATATAAATTACTAATATAAATTAATTACATAATATTACTGTTAATAAATTTATATTATTAAACTCTTAATACTAATCTATCAGTATAATATATATTTTTATATTATGTCTAACATATATGAATGTTCGAACAACACAAATAATAGATTGTCTTATATATAATACATCATCTTAAAATGTCACCAACGTTCAACAACACAAATAATATTGGATGTTATTTCTCTTCAACTATTATCTACATTTGTTTTGATTTTCCATGTATTTAAAAGTTATAAAATGAAATCATTGGTTCGACATCAAAACTGTCTACAATTCATATAACATGAAATCAAATAATAATAATAGCTTTCAGTTTATCCCAAAAAAAAATTATCTCAATCATTTCAACCGAAAAAACAACATAAATATAGATTTAGAATTGTAATTATATTTTACGAGATTAAAAACAGAAAAAACAGTAACCTGAAACCGAACCAATATCCAGACTAAACAGATCTACTGTCTTATATCTTAAAAAGTAACGAAATTAATTAGCTTATAGAAGGAAGCTATATAGACGTTCACAACGTTATAGAAGGAAGATATTGAGACATGGGTGAATTTAGTTGAACTTTTCCGGTAGTTATTAATTTGACGCATCACGTTAGCTTAGGATAACATTGCATGATAATAATTTTGAACTCTGGAGTAAACACATTGTTTTGTTTTCCGTTTAAGAGGACGTTGTGCATGTAAATTGTTTTGTTTAATTTTATTTACGACTCTTTTAGTTATTAAAGATAACATTTATTATTTATTAAAGATTAAAGTTAACTAATATATTTGTCTTGCTTACCAAGTCTCAAATCAGAAAAAAATGTTAAATATCTAATGTACGAACTTATAATATATCTATTTAATATAATCTAATTTTGCATTTACTTTCTTATTTCCTTTCTTATTAGCAATAATATTGCAACTATATGGCATATCTTGCTTACCAAGTTTCAAATAAGTAAGAAAAGAAGAAAATATCCTATGTTCGAATTTATAGAATATCTATTTAACATAATGTAATTTAGCATTTACGTTGTTATTTCCTTTCGTATTAGCCATAATATTGCAACTATATAGCATAGGGTATTATATATTTTGAGATAATACAACTATATGACATAGGGTATTATATCCTTCTCCTACTCTTACGACTCAGACGATGAACTGTATCCCGAGCTACTCTCTCCAGATGATTCAGAGCCGTCACTACTATCTGTTTCAGACACAGAAGCTTCACTGTCACTGGCAGAATCAGATTTCGACCTCTGCTTTCTCTTGCTCTTCTTGGACAACGACCGCCTCTCACCTTCTTTTTCTTTCCTGTTTCATCCATCTACCTTTTCATCATCACCATCAAAATCTAAATTTTGTTTAGATCATGCGATGTGGGTTCTTCGATGTGGCTAAGTTGATATTAAAAGAAATAAGTTGCAAAGAGAAATGAACCAAACATATGTACACATATGCAAATTAGCAAACATATATAAAGAAAAAAGAATAAAACGTATGTGTTCATGGTTGCAAGCATATAGCAAAACGAACCTTCAAGTGTTGCATTCATGTTGACCGCGTATGCATGCATGGTTTTTTTTTTTTGCTTAAGCTTTACATGCATGGTTGTTTGGATGTATTTTACTTTTTCTTTATAAGTTAAAAAAAACTTATAAAGTTGATGGGTGGCTGGATGTTACCTATTTTTTTCTTTTTAATCATTTTGGAAAATCATCTTTTAGATATTATTAAAAAAAATTAGAAAAGGGGTGCATGTTTTTGTCGAACGGGTGAATTTTGACTCAGTGACTATATATCTATATAATCCAAACCATATAACAAAGTCAAAAATGATTTAGTCTAAACCAAAATACAAAATTGATTTAGTCTAAACCAATTTGACATATATTTATAGTTGTCTTTTTGAAATGTATGTTAATAATATTAAACAAATATTTAGTTAATTAATTAGAATGTTTTTTAGCTTGAGTAAGAAGTTTATATAAGTTACTAAATCATATTCAAACTGAAAATGAATATAGAAGATATTGAATGTAGTCGATTGAATAAGGTAATACAAAATTTGCCTATGAATTTTTAGGCAAATTTACTAAAGAATTATTAAACTCAACAAAAACTAATTTCTATGAATATAAATATACAACGTTTTATATTATGTCTAACATATATGAAAGTTCAAACAACACAAATAATATTAGATTATCTTATATAAAATACACAATCTTTAAATGTCACCAACATTGTTTGTACAGACAATACAAATAATATTGGATGTCTTTTTTCTTAAATTATTATTTAGATTTTATTTGATTTTGCAAGCATTTAAAAATTAAAAAATAAAACCATTGGTTCGTCATAAGAACCGTCAAAAATTCATATTACATTAAACCAAACAAATATAATAGTTTTAGGTTTATCACCGAAAATTGAAAAACCTCGATCATTTCAACTGAACAAAACAAAATAAATATGGATTTAGAATGTTATTTATATTTTAGTAGGTTAGAAAAAATAACGTAAAACCGAACGAATATCCAGATTAAACAGACATAATGTCTTTTTATCTTAAAAAGTAAAGCTGGGATAAATATCTGAAACTGAAGAACCAACCAAAAATTAGGATCATGAACTCGATCAGATCCGGGATAAATAACCAAATGGATCCTAAACTGATGTATCCGAAGAACTAGTACTCAATCCGATCGGAACCAAGAACCGAATGAGTATCTGAAGATTTCTAAAATGTAAATAAATATTTAAAAATATTATTTATATTTATATGTATAATTATTTTAAAAATAAAAATTATGATTAAAAATAAATATATTAATTATTTTGTGTATTTTTAGATAAAATATGATAGTTTGGATAGAAATACTCAAAAAACCGAATCTAATGAGTTTTAGTTATTTTTGGTTCCTTTGGATAGTTTTGATACGAAATATCCGAATCGAATTGTGTAATATGGTTAATTTGGGTACTATTATGCAAACCTGTTTCAGATACTTTAGTTATTTGATTATTTTCAGATTTTTTAACATCAAAATCGAACCTACCCGAACCCGGAAGAACATACTCAGTTGTAATATCCGAACATAACTTAATTTTCAAACTCGAAAAACCCGATATTCGAAAGAACCGACCCGGATATACCTGAATACCCAAACCTATTAAAAAGATAACAAAATCAATAATCTCATCCCGTGCAAGGCACGGGTTATTACCTAGTACCAGATTAAAAAAGAGTTGGAGAGAGAGGGATAATAAATGAGAGAGAGAGAAACAAGAACAAGAAAGTACGTAAATGTACAGGTAAATGTACAGTGGAAGATAAGAAGAGGACAAGACAATGGCCTGCAGGGTTTTTTACACCTCGGTCAATAAACTTCCAATATAGGCTCTATCATTGCAACTTGTTGCACCAGAATATACATATAAACACTTATTATACACTATAAATTCACCTAGAAGACAAACTTTTTCAATTTTGTCCGTTTGTTTGTTTGTCTTCTCTCTTACCTCTTTTATTATTACTATTCGATTATTACCATTCAACGTTACACCTGGTTGTATGTACCAAACAGCTAAGAGCCCAGATCAATTTGTCCTTTCTTCTCTCCAACTAGTCTCTATGTTCCGCACCCAAATAGGTCAATCACACAAAAAAGCTTATTTACAAAAGACAGTCAGAAAATATGGTTTCTGAGTTGTATATGGATGTTAGGTGGAGCAAATAGCAATCAGAAAGATATAAGAAAACACAGCGTGAGAGGGTGATGAAGAAGAGTTTGTTATAATTAGCTACAAAGTCGATATACTAATTTAATCGCCGTTCCATGGATTAGAATACTTTAGGAAACGATTAATTTTTTTTTTGTTCAAAAGGAAACGATTAATTATCTTTATATATTTTCTTCTTTGTCGGCCTTTTCTACATAAGCCATTTGTCGTCACATTGTATATTAGGAAGAGAGAGAAAAGAAGACAGATGCAAAAAGGTCAGAGTGAGAATCAATTGGGAGGTAGAGAATCTTTACAGAGGGCACAACGCTGGGAACCATCACGTTCTCTAATTCATTTCATTTACATTTATTTATTTACCTTTCCGGTTTGTAAATGATTCATTATATAATGTCTGCTTCACAAAATGTTATTGATTTTAGGACACTGTATTTGACTAGCTATTTGAATGCGATTCAATTTGGATTTAGTTTCAGACAATTTGGCATTGATTTCAGTCTTCAGATCTATATTGATTTGATTCTTTTGGCATTCAAAAAGTAAGGAGACCCACCCGACAATTTGCTTTAGATGGTTTGTTTATTTCAAGCACACAATAAATTTGTAGGCTTAGTTTTTTTTTGTCGTTTATAAAGTGATAACAGTATTAGTAGATCCTATTATTGACCTAATAATGGCTACTTCTCGCTTAAAGAATGACTTAGTGAAGTGGCTGCTCGTGCTTGATATGATACCTCTACTACACTCACAAAGTTCTGTTAAATAGTATTTTCTCAGAATGTAACTGTGCTTTATAATATCAATTATTCGACGGAACGAACTTGGTTTACTTACAGTCTGCAGTCTGCAGCTAGCTACTGAGTTAGAATGACAGCTCTCTACACGCTTTGACCCTCTACAGTAATCCCAGATCTGTCCCTTGGTTAATTTTATATAATACTATACGTTAATTGCCTCTTCAGTGTCTTCAAAACTCCAAAACATAGTATTATATTAAACATTTATCTAGACAACAGATTCAAGAAGTATATGTTATTACTGGAGCATCAGCTAAATTTCATTTTTCTTGTACAATAGGTTGTTGCCTTGTTGACAAAGATAAAGATTTTGCCATTTAGTTGGGTCTGCACCATCAATTAGTTTGTTAATAAAATAAACGAACTTATGGGACTAATCAGAAATATATAGTTCAAATAACCATCATCCTACTAAGAAAATAATAGTGTGAGTAATCAATCCCTAAATGCTTAGCATCCTTTAAATATTATGATTAGCTACGCTGTCACTTTTCTGAACATTGCAAAAGGTGATTAAAGAGTAATGGTGATTGATTCTCTCGATTTGGTCCGCCGACCAACTTATCAGTCTATGCTCTATACTCTACTAACTACACATGCACTTCCAATAAGTACTTTCTCTCCACTTTATTCCTTTAAAACCAAATCAAAAGCTGCCTTTTGTGTTTTCTTTTTCCTTAAACTATTGTACTTGTTTCTTTGAAATTGAGCATGTTATTATTATTATGTTGTCGTATTCCTTTTCAACATACATATTCAAGTTGAAAATGTTGAAAGAATGAGAGGGATTTGCAATAAAGATGTTGAGTGACATGCAAACACATTATAAGGGGGGCAGAGGAAACACAAAAAGGTGATTTTAGCATCTGCCTTTTCAGAAACTCTAATAATTAAACCTACAGGAACTTCTCCCTTAACCAGTACTTACAAATCACTTTATATTTCCATTCCAATAATTTTAGGTTAATTCAGTCAAAAACATGGGAAGCACATTCATCGAACTTAACTTGTATACTAGTATTTGGTTACTGTTTGATATTTTTAACGTGTAATAAATTAATTGATGTGTGAGAGATATAACTACTAGGTGTTTTCCTGCACCATGTGCAGTAAAAGAATTTTAAAATATTTTTTAATAGATAAATATAAAGTATATTTTATTTTTATTAATATTATAAATTTCTTTTATCAATATTTTAATATAAATTTGATTTAACTGAACATTAAAATTAAGATAAAATTTTTTTGTTTATTTTGAATTATATTTAAGAATGTGCATGTATATATTTAAAATTATTATCTTAGGTAGATTTTTCTATCTATTTATTTTAATTAAATATATTAAATAAATATGTAAAATTTCATAACTGTCAAAAATTAAAATCAAACACTATTTATAAAATCTATAGATATATATATATATATATATAAGAAACTAATGATTTTACGATTTAATTTGATTTTATGATTTAATTTCTATATTTTCTAAACATATGTATATATTTTTGAAATATTTTTAATTTAAATGATATTTCGAAATTTGAAAAGCCATAATTGAATATATTTATTTTAACGATGATTTATGAGTTATTACCATATTTAAAAAAGTCCAAAAATATAAATCGACAATAAATATAATATATGAGTTATTACCATATTTTAAAAAGTTTACCAAAAATATAAATTAACATTAAATATAATTATCCATGTCATATTAATCTATAAGACATGTCATCAATTTTAGTAGTCATGTCACAATTATTAATCTAGGTGTTTTCCTGCACTATGTGTAGTGATAAATTTTTTAAAAGTTCAATTTTATATTTTAAAATGTAATTTATTAATATTATATATTTTATTATTTTGAACAATAATTAATATAAATATAATTAATTAAGCATAAAATTAAGTGAAAATATTTTTATTTTTTAAATTATATTTAAGAATATATATGTATATATATAAAGTTATAATCTTAAGTAAAAGATTATCTATTTCATTTGGTTAAATGTATTAAATCAACTTGTACAAAATTACTAAAAATCATATAAAATTGTATAGTTATCAAAAATTAAACTAAATAATATTTATATAATTTGTAGATATCTAAAAGAAACTAATGATATTACGATTTATATTTTAAAAAAATTCAGAAAATTTAGAAAATTTTAGATAATAAAAATTTTATAATTATAAAAGTAAAATTATATAATATTTTGAAATTCAAAATGTTATATTTGAATATATTTATTTTAGTGATGATTTATGAGTTATTACCATATTCTACAAAGTTTACCAAAAATATAAATCAATATTAAATGTAATATATGAGTTATTGCCATATTTTAAAAAGATTTCCAAAAATATATTTATCAGCATTAAATGTAATTGTCCATGTCATATTTAACTATATGACATGTCATCAATCTTAATAGCCACGTCATAATTTTTTTTGTGAAAACAATTGTAGGGAAAACATGTGGCAAATCACTTCTCAAATATAGACCAGGGGATTTGCGAGTAAAACAAACGACTGGTTTGATGAGGTTGGGACAGAAGTAAATTCGATAACCCGAGAAAGATGATACTTAGTTAAACCGTATTTACATATTCTGCCCTCAAATAAAACATCAGTTTACACGACAAACCCCACGAAAAACAAAAAACAAAAGATTAGCCCCCAGCCCCCTCCCCCTAACCGGTTTACTTAGTCAGATCGCATTTGGGTTAAAGTCTGGTTCGATTGGTCTGGTATTTGCGGTTGCTGCGAAAGTGCAACTTGTTGTTCCCCGGAGAGGAAGATGAAGAGAACATGTGAGCGAAGAAGATGCTTGATTTGAGGGAAGAAACGGGAACATTGAGGACGGGAGTGATTCTGACGTTAGCAGAGTAGGATCTGGGGATTCCATGGTGGTGCTGGAGTCTGGGTCCGCCGGTGAAGCAACCGGGACTGCTGGAGCTTCTTTCGAGTCCATGGAACACGATTTTACCAGATGCGTTAAGCCTCGGACTATCTGCTGCCGATGATGATCCGTCGACGGAGGGACGCAGCATTGAGTTGGCTAATCTGATCCTGGGGTTGCGTGAGGGAGCGAATGGATTTGGAGTGGGCTTGTTGTCGAGGTCAAGCGAGAGTCTTGGAAGGTCATCGATCTCGTGGCCGGAGGAGGAAGAGGACGATGATAGAGAGAGACGTGAAGAGGCCATCTCCGGCGATGAAGAGGCGGCGGAGGGTTTAGATCCACGGTGAAGAAACTGCTTGAACGATGATGATGAAGAAGTGGTCTTTTTAGCAGATTCTTGTGCAGCCTTCTTGAGGCCTAAAAGCTCTCGCCATCTGGTCGTACAACGAGGAGCTTTCGGGGAGAAGAGCTCTGACATCTCCATCTCTACCCTCCTCCGGACCTCCGCCGAGTGGTTCAGCTCAGCCGCAGTCGTCGTCTTGACAGTGGAAGTCTGATGAGGCTTCCTCATCTCCGGAGGACCAGAGAACTTCAAAGGCACGAGCTTTCCGTCCGAGAAGAGCTCGTCGGCGGAGAGCATTGTGACCGGATCTTCGGGACAGAACTCAAAATCCACCGCTGGATCTTGATCTTTGTTGTCGGAGGACTGTTCCTCCTGGTCGTGGGATGAAGAGCGCCTCTTGTCTTCTCGCCTCAGAGAAATTCGACCGTACAAAGAGTATCCCGCCGGCGACGTAACACCAGCGTTTTTAACACACGCGGAAGCCATCTCTCCGGTTGTTGCTATTCAGATTAGGAAGAAGAATCTTTTGAGGGAGAATCGAATCTGTTAGTGTTTGGAGAGTGACTGATACAGAGCCATTATATACAGCTCATCCTCAGCTACACCCGTACGCTTTTTTACCCGATACTTGTTCTATTCAGGCCACTTCATTTTTAATGGGCCGTCTTTCAACTGCGTAACCACCCCAAATTCATTTTCTTCATTATGCTTCTTACTTTTGTGCTTATTATTATTTTATTGAATAATTATGTTAGATTTTTTAGACGATTATAATAATATTTGATAAGTTTCTTGCTTTTATGTTACTGAGAGAGAAATTGTGATTTTTATTTATTTCTCTCATTTTTTTGTCAAAATTATTATTTTCTTATATGCTCATAGGCCTCAGCGTTTGGAGTTCGGATCGTTTTTTCTTGTCCGGGTCTTTTGGGTCCTAAACATTTGAATCACATAGGTATTTCTAAATTTTCAGTCTAGATTCGAATTTGTTATTTTCGGGTCCAAGTTGGTTTGGATCTATAATTAAAATACTTATAAAACACTTATAATTTTTGGATTAATATCGGATTTGGATATTTAGAATCTAAAAAGACAAGAAATACGCAAATTTCATCAAAGTTAGTCAAAATATATCATGTATTATAAAATTTTACAAAATAAGGTATTAAAAATTAAAATAAAACATTTTTAAATTTTACATCTAAAGCTTCATATTACTTGAAAATGTTACAAAATAATAGCAAAGATTGTTAACAAAAAAATATTTCAACTATATTATAAAATGAAATATAGAAAATAAAATACAACAAAACATAATTTTTGGATATTCATGGTTTTAAATCGGGTACGAATCGGTTTTTATCAGGTCGGATCTATTCGGGTCAGTTTTTTGGGATCGGTTCTTTTCGGTTCTGGTTTCCTCGGGTAGTAAAAATATGAATCCAATAGGTATTTACAAAGTTTCAGATCGGTTCCAATTCAGATTTTTAGGTCTAGCTTAAAATGACCAAGGCCCATGCTCACCTACCAATAACTGAATCTGATCACAAGTACACGATTTGTGTATTTTAAGGTATGACTAGATTTTGACCCGCTCGACCGAGCGGGTGTCAATTTCATTTTTTATCATTGTTTGTACTAAATATTATACATTTTGCAATGTGTAAACTAATATAACATTTTTTAAAATAACAATGTTTTTAATTACATAAGATATTTTTTGCATTCTACTATAAATTATATGACCGGTATTTATTGGACATCATATAAACAAATCCAACATTTGTATAATTAAATTTATGTAGAAAATATTTTTTTCTGAATTAAAAGTAGGAAAAATAGACAAATATGAGTTAGAATGGTATTAAAAATTGCTACATCAGTTATAACATTCGTAAGAAAATAAAAATATTGTAGGAAATTTATTCCACAGAATATTCTATTTGTATAGTTGTATACATAGTTTTCGAAATAGAGAAGTTGTATGTATTGTAAAAATATTTTATAAATCACGTTAAGAAAGATCATAACTGCCTTGGCCGATTGTACATGTCAAATTAATTGATTTATGATTATAATATTTAATTTTAATTGTTTCTTGATTCAATTTCTAAATACTATTGTTATACTAATATGAAGATACTAAATATATGTATTTAAACTTGGTTACCAAGATTTTAAAAAATGTATATATTTAAAAAAATTAATTAGCTAAAATAGTTAGGAATGTGATCTAAATTTATAATAATTATGTATTTCTATAAGTGATAATATATATTTTAAAATTTATCCGATTAAATAATTGTTTAGTATGATATTTCTAAACACAACAATTTACAGTTTCTAAACACAAAAATATATATTGAATTCGGTTCGGCTCTCTGGATTTAGATTTTTTTGTTCGGTCCTAAGATATGTTTTTCTGTTAAATAAAAAGATGAAAACTAATATTATTTGGCAATATATGTGACTCCTGAATGAGTGATAGGTTGTTTAGGTTATAGAATAATATTTATTAGTTAGCACCAACATAGGAAATAGTTTAAACTTTAAACTAAAGGAAAGAGCACGACACTTTTAGTTTTGATACTATGTAATATTCTCTGTGATTCTGTGATTTTGTGTGTTAAATATATGATATATTGTTGTTTATGATTTGAATTGTCGCGTAAAGGGACCGAATGAGTAACTTAACAAAAATTCTGATTTGAATGATCGTAAAAATGTTTTTGTTGATACATGTTAAAACAGTTATTTTGAGGAAGAAAATAAATTATTACACAAAAAACCAAATTAAACTATTGTGGTGTAGATTAAAGTTTATTATTTTGCAGGTTAAGTCAATGTATTTAGTGTCGGATCAATGCAAACTGTTTTTCATGTATAATATTAAAAACTTTAATTCAGTCAAAAAAATATTACAAACTTTAATGTTTAATGTTTTGATATGGAATATTTTTTGGTTTAGATTTGATTTAGGAAACAATTTATTAATTTAGGAAAAAACAATGAATAGTTAAAACTAGGTTTATTTATTATTTCAGTGGTATTGGCTTGTAAATAAGTTAGAAGCAATGTTTTAAAAACTGGACCGGACACCGACTCGGCGTATTTACTGGTTGATTGGTCGGACTGGTTCAACCGATCGAACCAAATTTTTTATTTATTATATATTTTAATATATATATATATATATATACATATACATAGACACTTATATATTTATAATTAATCATATATAAAAGAAAAGACGGCTGTGTCATCTTTACGACGAACTGAAGGTTGAGAAGAAGGTACGCCTGAATCTGGTTCATTCATTGAACAATTCCCCTCCATTAACTATTAACAATAGCAAAACCTTGTGATAATGGAAAATTCAGATGGAGAATGGTGTAAGAGACAACGAGAAGAAGAGAAGATGTACGTTTAGGTTTCTTTTTTTTCCTCGAAAATTATTAACAAAAAAAAGACGGTTTTAAGTATTATTAAGTATTAACTTATTATTAGTTATTATCCCTTAATATAAAACTTAAATTACAATTTAAAATGTGACAAAATTAAAAAACTGGGTTTTGACGTCGCACCGGATCACCGGTTCCACCGGTTTTGAACCGAGTTGTCCGAGTTTTATAAAATCCGGGTTTTGAATCGAACCGGACTTGGCTTACAAAACGAGTCACGGTCGAACCGGTTCGACCGGCCGGTCCAGTCCGGTTTTCAAAACCTTGGTTAGAAGTCTTAAGATTAATTCTATTTTATACTTCTACTTTAATATAATAGATAGATTACCGTTCACATATGATATTCGTTCATGTATCATAATAACAACCAAAATCAATCCTCGCATAGAAGACTATCAATATAGATACCAAAAAGGTTCACAAATATAGTTGTTTATTCTACGTGTCTAAAGAGTAATGTTATTAAATCAAATGTAGGAATTGTTCTAGATATTGGTATATTACTCAAAATCAATTCATATGCATGCATTTATAGAACGTGCGTTATTACGACACATTTGTCTATATGCTAATTTCAAAATCTCATCAACTGAAGGAGGACTAAAATCCCATGTTTCTATCATGTTAAAAGAAAAGGACAAAACAATACATGTAGATCGGTTGATGCCATGACTATTTTAGAAGCTTTTTGCAAGGGTTTTGGGTTATCCACAAGATTGGAAGGGAAGGTTTTGTAAGGTTCCAAAACATACAAATATTATTGTATCATATTGGAATGCACATTCGTATGCATGGGCCACTACATACAATATTATTGTATCGTTATGGAATGCACAATACCGCACATCTTGTAAGGATTTTGGCTCTATCCAATCGTATAGAGAAGAAATACAATTCCAGAAGTACATTAAAAACGAAAAAGGGGCTGAAGATAGTTTTATTTCTACCCAAGGAATTGAAGTCTGAGCAGAGTCCAACTTTAATGGTTTCGTTGTTGTTGTGACCATCATTTTCACTTCTCCAAGGTCACAACAAAGCGGCAACATCGAGCCCAATACCTTGCAACACGCTTCACTGAATCTTACAAATGTGTATAGACATAGAGCAGCTTCTTTATTAGTTTATTACTATTCAATATTCTCATTTTCTCTGGAGTCATTTGACGTTCCATGACTATATTGTTATTGGCTGATATTTAAATCTTCCCAAACTTCAGTCCTACTAGATTTTAAGGGATAAGTTACTTTTAGAGATTTTTGCTTACTTGAAAGTTGTTTTAATTTGATTGAATGATGGTTTTTATTCTTTTATATATTTTAATTAAAAGAAAAAGTAATCCAAGTTAGTTAGACAACCAAAAATAATAATTTATAGTAACTAATTAATATGAATAGTAATAATATTATCTTAGATGGTTTCATGCATAGTAATAACATTCAATATATTTAAATTCATAGAATAGCAACTATAGTTATATGAAACTAATTGTTTTACGACTTTCAAAATAAAAAAATGAAAAGGTTCAATTTATATCATTATTCTCCAGTTTTATTTTATTTTAAAATATATTATAATACAACTAAAAACTTTATCTCAACCATCAATGATGAACCAAATGCAATAACATTTGCAATTACATAATTAATGGGACTTCTTCATCTTTCTATCATATAATTTGTATTTTAAAATTTTGTATAAGAATATAAAGAGAAGTAGCGTAGTGATATAAACTCTGATAATGTTTACTTGTTGTAATTTTTAACATCAATTAAAAGTACTAAAGTGATCAATTTTTAATCTCAAATTAGTTTAAAATCATAAGCCTTAATATTATATACATATAAATTTAATTATTTTTTATACAAAACATATATGACTAATTTTACTATAGTTGTCAACACAAAATCTATAATTATACTTATCCTTTTCTAAAATTACAAAATGACTAAATATATACAATTTTCTGGAAAAATAAAACTTAATTTTCATTACCACTAGCAATGCATGTCTAGTTTGACAGCGTCCTCTTTCGCTTGCTGCTTCCTATATTAGTATACCTGAGTGTTTTGAACAACTTTGGAGCAAGTATTAGAAAAACAATATGATAACCATCATCTACCTTCAGTACTGATATATATCAGGTCCCTGGAGCCGAATCACTTGCTGTCAGAGTTGTGCCATCGGTTGACAGAGTATCAAAAATAGAAGGAACGTTTCCTTGAGCTTTTCCTACAAGGTATTGTCTGATCAGACCATTTACCTATATTTAGACTGATTTGTTTGTGGATCTGCTAGAAACCAGTAACAAAGTTCGGTTAGTTGATAATGGAACTGCGTGTACATGTAATAACTCTATATGCTGCTTTGCACAGTACCAATATGAAGGGTGTCGCTGGATGAATGTTAGGGATGTGTTGATAATGGAACTGCGTGTACATGTAATAACTCTATATGCTGCTTTGCACAGTACCAATATGAAGGGTGTCGCTGGATGAATGTTAGGGATGTTAACATGGGTGATTGCCCATGGATTTACCCAAACCCACTAATATTGGGTTGGGTTTTTACTCATCCAAATTAATTGGGTCAATCATGGGGGTATAAATTTTAAAACCTATATTCATAGTGGGTAAAACAAAAGGGTAATGGGTACCCATGGGTTTTCATATATATAAAACAAAAGAGATTATATTTTCCATTATTTTAATTAAATAAGAAAATTTGCAAAAACCTTTTTCTATCAAAAACAAAAAAAAAGTTTCCTACAAATTAAAACACATGTTTTTCAACCAAAATCGGAAAATCGAATTTTTTCGCCAAAATTCGAAAACCGAGTTTTCCCGCCAAAAATGGAAAACCGAGTTTTCCCGCCAAAAACGGAAAACCAAGTTTTCCCGCCAAAACTAAAAAATCAAGTTTTCCGTTAAAATCGAAAACCCGGATTTTTCCGCCGAAACCCGAAAACCAAGTTTTCCACCAAAACAGGAAACCGGATTTTCCCGCCAAAACCAAAAAACGGAGTTTTCCGCCAAAATCCGAAAACCGGGGTTTCCCGCCAAAATCGGAAAACCGGAGTTTCCCGCCAAAACCGGAAACCGGATTTTTCCGCCAAAATCGGAAATCTGGGGTTTCCCGCCAAAACCCGAAATCCGGGTTTTCCGGCCAAAACCAGAAAAACGAGTTCCCGCCAAAACCAGAAACCCGAGGTTTCCCGCCAAAATCAGAAATCCGGGTTTTTCTGCAAAACTCGTTTTTTCTGGCCAAAACTTTTTCTGGCCAAAACCGGAGAACCAAGTTTTCTCGCCAAAACCGGAAAATCAAGTTTTTCCGCCAAAACCCGAAAACCGAATTTTTCCGCCAAAACCAGAAAACCGAGTTTTCCGCCAAAACCCGAGTTTCCCGTCTAAATCGGAAAACCGAGTTTTCCCACCAAAACTGGAAAACCGAGTTTTCCCGCCAAAATCAGAAAAATATCTCACATTAATGATATTAATATTTTACATGATTTTTTAAAACAAATAAAGTAGTAATTTGGGTACCCATGGGTAAACCTATACACATTTGAGTTATTTTTAACATCCCTAATGAATGTGTTACACATATTTCAGATTGTAAGATCGCTCCTGGAAATTGCCCCAGGTGTATGAAATTTTGAAGACTCTCAGAATCCCAAATGCAGGTAGATAGAGTTTATTAAACCACTTGATTATTATATTATAACTAGCTCTTGGGGTATCTACCAAAGAACCACATATTTACATCAAATAATACACATCTGACAGGCGTAATGTTGCTACTAGCTAGTGGGATGTTGAGTTTTCAAGCCTTGGACGTTTTAGGGAAGTTTCACATTCATCGACTTCAGCAGATGATGAAAGATGAGAATCTTGTTTGGAGGTGGCGGCGGCTTTGCTTTGTTCATCCAAGATCTTCTGCAAGTATCTAGCGTGCTCTTCTATCCGTAGTTGAAGCGATCTCTGTACCTGCTCATTCACCAATGTACCAAAAGTATTATATTATTTGGATTTGGTTGAGCGCATAAATCTTTGGAATGAAAGAATGTGTTATATACCTCGAGCTGTTGATGCAATTGTTTCTGTACTTCCATCTGCATTCTGAGAGCCTCCGTTAACTGTATAGCTCTGCCCATCAAGAAAAGACATTTTCAATGAGTTGGGAAGTATATATATATATATATATATATCCCTGAAGCCAAGAATTGAGCAAGCCTCACCCTTTCTTTTTACCGTTTGCTTCACTTGTATCGGAAGCTGGTTTCTTGTCTTCTGAACTACCACTACTCTTCTTCTCTACAAAAACAAATGGAGAGAATATCAAATAAATAAAGTGTCTTAAGATGACCATGCAAGAAGTAAACTTGGTAGCTTTTACCTTCCTTTCTCTCTGGCATGTTTTTGGCTAATCTATATTTCTGCATCAAAGAAAAAAAAGACAAGACAATTCAACTAATTATGTGGTTGTGTAGTACTAGTAGTCAGATACAACTCTGATTGAATTGGTGGTACCTGCAAGTGGCTTTTCACTTGGTAGATTGTCAAACCTTCAACATTCATCATCTTCATTACAGCCTTTGGGGTTGCCTCTGCCCATATTATTATTACAGTATTATGCTTTGTTAAAACAAAATAATCTGGTGAAAGAACAGAGAGACATATAATATAATTATAATAAGAGAAAGATGCTTTTAACATACTCTCAGGGCCATCAAGCTTCTTCACGGCCTCTAAGAAACAGTCATGGAGCTCAGGACTCCATCTCATTCTTGGTTTTTGGTTAACTGCTGCTGATTCTCCTGGAGATGGCTGTTGTGATAAAACAGGCATTGCTGTAGGAAGACCGTTCTGACCAGGACTCAATCCAGTCACTTGGTATATCTCCTGAAATCAAATCAAAAACCAAAAAACAAAAGGGAAGCTAAGGAGACAAATACACCTTTTTTTTTAAAAAATCACAGTCCCAATTAGAAATAACATTATTAAGCCTTGTAAAGTTACATCAAGCCTGGGGGTCTCGCCACGGTCTGTGATAGCTAACTGAAGCTCATCAGATAGGAACTGCAATTCCATTTGCTCCTCCGATAAGGAAAAGTTGTCAACAACATCTTGAAAACCTCCATCTCCGGACAAAGCAAGAAAAGAGGTGTCTACTACTTCTTCGAATGAGAAGCTCAGAAGATCCTCCTCAGTGAAAGTGAAACTCGCAGCAGCTGGAGAAGGATTTGGAAGGAAGGGAAGAGTGGACCCGAGATGTTTCTTAGTGTCAGAGCTTGAAGATGAGGATAAGTTGCAGAAGGCAGAAGACCTCGAGAATGATGATCCATTTGAGAAATGCGATGGTCTGAACGGAAAGCTTCTTGTGGTTTCAGAATGGAGGGAAGCTAGAGAGGAGGAGGAACAACAAGTTGTGTTTCCTCCATCGTTAATGGACAAGAAGAGGCTATGGCTGTTCATATTTTGCAAAATACGGATGTAACACGAACGACCTGAGAGATTAGGAAGAGATTGATTTATAAGTTTTTCACTACTACGATACGACTACTTGTGTTTGTGTCTCCTGTCTCTACTTGTTGGAGCGTGTACTCGACGTACCAACTGAATGTCTCTCGCAGTCCAGTCAAACACACTCGCTCCCGAACACTTAAGAGACAAGTAGTAGTGATGTTTAAATTAATTAATAGGGACTATTAAAGTATTTTCTTAAGATCAATCATATGCAACTTGGGGAGTTGGAAACAAAAAAAAAGATGCTTTGATGAACCCCAGCAAAATCCGTCTTGGATAAGTTATAATTGCAAACGAGACTACACATTTTTAAAAAAATATTCTATATTAGTGTCCATGATATCTACTGCGTCAGTCTTTTGTTATGCTTTAAGAGATTTAAGTAAAGGTTGTATTTTTAAATGGTAAATTACTAGTAACCATTAAAACTTTAAAAAATTGCTAATGAAATTAGATGGGCCGTAAACAAAACACACCCACACAAAATTTTGCAAATGGTCAACTTTATAAAGAACAATTCGAATTAATATTTAAAAGATTTTTCATTTTAATTGTGTGTGTCATCGTAATTCATTACATTACATAGAAATGTCACGGACTTGTCATACATTGCCATTGTATTTCTCTTATGCGCCTGTTAGTTGTTGACACTAGATCTAGCGGCTAAAGTTCTCATTATTATTCTTTTGTACTTGGTTCCTCTATCATCTGGGGTAAGTGTTTCTTTACCTACTTTAAGTATTTTATCCTCAAAAAGAAAAAAAAAGTATTTTATCCGTGCTTTCCCTCATAATATTTTGGTAATGAATTTAACGGACAAAAAAAAAAGATAAGAATGAGAACAACATATGCTCGTATGTTCTTATTTAAATGAATTCACTCTACATTCTCTTAGTTATCCACTTGCATTATAGTATTATTGACCAATACCTTTGGTAAAGGTTAAATCATATAAAGGGAACCAAGTGGTGTGATGTCTCAATCCCTGGCATATTATAATCTCTAACTTTGGAACAGTTTAATAAATATTTTTACGTCAAATTAATTCCGGTTTTTTGGCCAATAATACTTGAATCTTTTTGTCCCCATGAAAGCTGACCAGCTCAGTCATAATAGCACATCACATATTTGTTTATCTATTAGTGTTCAATTGTAGTGGGCCTGATCAAAATTAGTAATTAGGGCCAAAGAATAAGGCCTGAATTAGAGTCATATTTCTTTTGGGTTGGGTTGATTTTTTTTTTGGTCGACAACATTACAGACTCATATAGACTCTGTAATCCAAACTGGCTGCTCGGTATCCATATGGACAATAAACGACGATTGTTGCCTCACACCACGTGCTAAGGGATCCGCCATAATGTTTTGCGTCCTTGGTATATGAATAGTCTCTGAGCTATGAAAACTCCTTTTTAGACTCCTGATGTTTTCTAGATAGCTTACAAAAGCCGGCCATTCTTCTGGTTCCGAAACCATCTTCACCAATTGAGAACAATCCGTTGGGTTGGGTTGATAAAAGAAGAATGAAAGACACTGCTCAGTAGTCTTATTTTAAAGTTCTATTTAAATACAATTTTTTTTTTTTGAACACCTATTTAATACAAATTATAATCTCTAACTTGGGAACAATTTAATACATATTTTTACGTCAAATTATTACGGTTTTTTGGCCAATAATACTTGAATCTGACCAGCTCACATCACATATTTGTTCATCTATTGATTCAGTGTTCAATTGCACACATATGTTTTGAATTGCAGTGGGCCTGATCAAAATCAGTAGTTAGACCCAAAGAATAAGGCCTGAATTAGAGTCATATTTCTTTTGGGTTGGGTTGAAAAAAGAAGAATGAAAGACACTGCTCTCATGTTGTTTCTTGCACAGTAGTCTTATTTTTAAGTTTCATTAAATACAAATTATATCAAAGATTTCCAACCAACCAATGAAAGCATTGCCTCCCTTTAATATTTCATTTATTTGATTTTGGGTTCTTATGTTTTTCTCCACATATTAGACTTAGATATGTATGGGTGACTGTATTTATGACTGTGATAGTGAAGGAATCCATATAGAATCAGCTGTTGCCATACGGGCCTTATCCATTAGACAAGAATCTTATGACACTGGCATTTCTTCCACATATTTAATTTCTAAAAAGAGAATTGAATTAAATGAAAAAACATCCATTTTTGTTGGTGATGCCTTATTTTCATAAATTAAGATCATATATATGATGAGTTTGTGGTTATAAATCAAGAGAGAGTCTGAGCTGTCAATATATAATAGTAGTGATGGTGTTATTGTAGGGGGGTATAAATAGCAGTAAGCATTGGTTGAAAAGAAAGAAATTGAGAGGCCCCTTAGATGGTAAGGGTCAGAGAAAGGGTGAAATTGTTAAAGAAAAAAGAAAGGGTGGAAATAGAAGAGAAAGTAAAATCTTAGGGCGAGAGGAGAAAAAAAGAAGAAGAAAAGGGCAGAGAGAGAGAGAGTGGAGGAAGCGGTTGGCTTGGTCGTCCCGCAACTGGAACAAGGGACAAGACATGACTTGAGAGAGTCAGTTGGTCGGACGCCAATAGACTCAAAATTGAAACTCGTACGGTTCAATAATCGATTTAGCTTTACAAGATCTCGTCGGCGGATTCGACGATGAATAATAATAATAATAATAATAGGGTATTTTTCTGGGGAGATGTAACTGTGTATGAGGGAGGAGCCTGGGCCACCGCTACATCGATTCTCTTAATATATCTCTTTCGTATCTTGTTCAAGTTTCGCTTCTTTTCTTCTCCTTCTCCCTCTCCCTCTCCTTCCATTGCCGACTCTGTTTCCCATCCCCAAATCCAATCATCAAGGTATCATCCCCAAGTTTTTTTTTTTTTTTTTGTTTCCCTCATGTTATCTGTGTGTTAGAGTCGCACTTCCGAAATTAGTTTTCAATGGAAAAAATAAAGAAGAAAGAAACTTTCTTTGCTGCTAAACGTTTTTGCTCAAGTAAGCTACGCTATTTTCTAGTGTTTGGGCTCTATGTCGATTCGATTGGTTTTCCATTTCGTTGAGCTATTATTAACCCAAAGGAATCAACTTTTTACTATTATCGTATTTGATTAGTAGAAGAATCTTTTTACTTCTTTTTTTTTCTTTCTTTGTGCATCTGTCTCTATGATTTCATTCACAGTCTCTCCTTTTTTTTTTGATAATACGTGAGATTCTCTCTATATGGTATTATTGCAGGACACTTAGAAGAGTTGTTTGTGATGAAGATTTGAAATGGCTGATCCAAAACTTGGAGGGAAGCAAAGAGGCGTGGGAACATGTTATCCACAAATCCAACCATCGCCTTTCTTACTCCGCTAAACGCTGCAACCCTAACGTAACTCTACAAAGCTTCTTATATCTTTTTTTTTTTTTTTTTTTGCTTAAGTATAACTCTCCCCTCCATTGGTTCTTTCTTTTATGTTGTTCTTGTTAGGATGGTGGTCCAATGAAGTACCTAAGTGTTACTGTATTTGAGGATTGCTCCCCTGAGATGTTGAAGGACTTTTACATGGACAACGATTTTAGGAAGCAATGGGATAAGACTGTCGTTGCTCATCACCAACTTCAAGTTGATAGCAATACCGGAATTGAGTTTGGTCGCACTATCAAAAAGTTCCCCTTGTTGACATCAAGGGAGTACGTCCTTGCCTGGAAGTTGTGGCAGGGAAACAAGGACAACTTCTTCTGTTTCACTAAGGTTAATTCAACTTATTAAAAACTTCTCTCTGATACGGAGCTTGACACTTAACTTTGTTTTCTTGGTTATATTTACTAGGAATGTGATCATGATTTGGTACCGCGACAGAAAAAGTATGTCCGTGTCAGTCACTTTAGATCTGGTTGGCGGATCAGCAGAGGTGACTAGATCATAAATTCAGCTTAACAATTTAAATCATTCGAATAGATCATATATTCATTGCCTTTTGCTAACCACCTTTAAACTCTTTTTTTTTTAGCAGTTCCGGGAAGAAATGCTTGTGAGATCAAAATGTTCCACCAGGAAAATGCAGGGTTAAATGTTGAGATGGCCAAGCTCGCTTTCTCTAAAGGCATTTGGAGTTACGTTTCTAAGATGGACAACGCGTTTCGTAATTACGTTGCAATCACTCACAGACCCCAAGGGTCCGTTTTATCTGCCCTCACCTTAATCGCAGAGGTGTGAGATGTTTGAATATGCAAAGAAGCAACCGGTTTTGGGTCTTGGCTTCTCTTCTTTTCTGACATCTATCGTTTTTGTTCATACAGGTTCCATCAGAGTTGGAAAGCCAGACAGTGGATGTCACAGCCTCCATGGGAACTAACGGTGGTGAAAGAATATCGACTCAAGTAGCTATACAGAAGAAGAAGAAGATATTGAGAAAGCCGTCAAAGAAACTGATAGCAAAAGGTCTGGTCCTTGTGGGTGGTGCTGCTATCTGTTTGTCACGTGGTCACTCGGCCTTGGGTGCTAAAGTAGCATTGGCTTACCTCTTGACCAAGCTCAACAAACGTGCTACTCCTCTCAAGCAGCAGACCACCCACAACTCCAGTATTTAAAAGTAAGAACCCAACCCCCTTGTCATTGGGATTGGGGGTTACATTAAAATGACTCAAAACCACATGAATTCTGATAGGTTTTTTTGTCTTACAAAGTGTGTTGTACCCTTTAGCTGGAAGATATGCATTCATATGGATGTAATAGTTTATATGTGAATCAGACAAAGTTCTACAATTGTCTTTGATATAATGGAATTTAGATGTCAGTGTAAGGGTGTTCAAAAAAAAAAATGCCACTTCCCCAAGATCATTATTCTGTCTTCATACTTTCATTGTCAGCAAAGTGGTTAAAGACTTAAAAGAAACTAATGAAAACTATTCTCAAATGAGATTTACCTTAGCCTTTGATTTTGGTTACAAGAAAACGCAGCGCAAAGGACAAACAGTAATATTACACTTTTTTTGTTGTTGTGTGTTAAACTGTTTGTTTAGATAACATAATCAGACCAGTTGGTCAAATACGATGTCTGGTCCATGGTCAAACCTGGAGGAATCTTATCTCCCATTTTCGGATTCTCCTTCCCACCTATCAACCTCGCCGGATTCCCAACCGCCGTCGTACGCGGCGGCACATCCTTAAGCACCACCGAACCCGATCCAACCTTAGCTCCCTCTCCTATCCTAATACTCCCCAGTATACAAGTCCCTGCTCCGATCAACACTCCATCCCCTATCTTCGGATGCCTATCGCCGCCCTGTTTCCCCGTCCCTCCCAGCGTCACCCCGTGTAGAATCGAAACGTTGTCTCCGACCACCGCCGTCTCGCCGATCACCACCCCCGTCGCGTGGTCTAACAGAATCCCATCTCCGATCTTCGCTCCCGGATGGATATCGACAGCGAAAGCTTCGGATACTCTGTTCTGGATGAGTAAAGAGAGGATCTTTCTGTCTTGCGTCCAGAGCTTGTGAGCGATGCGATGAGCTTGGCAGGCGAGGAAGCCTTTGAAGCTTAGGAAGCAGTGGACGTAGCTCAAGCAAGCCGGGTCTCTTTCCTTTGCTGCTATTAGGTCTTTCTTCAACGATTCAGTGATCTCTGGGCTTTCTTGTAAGACGCTGATGAACAGCTCGAAGAGGGTGTTGCTCGGTAAGGTTAAAGTGCTTAGCTTTACGGAGAGAATGTTCGCCAAAGCGGAGTCTAACGACCGATGGGATGTAATGGAAGAGTAATAGTAGCTTGACAATATGGGTTCTTGCTCGACGTTTGATTTAGCTTCTTCCATCATCTTAATCCAGACTTCATCACCATCACCGTCCAGAGAGCTTGAGTTTGAGGTTTTCGTGATGGGTGTTCGTGAAATCCGATCAGGGAAGAGGTTCATGTAACGGAACCGAGAAGTATCGTCTTGAGAAAGATGGGTATTGGAGGTGTGGATGCAGGGTGTCATTTTTAAAATATTTGGGTTTGGAAGAAGAAGAGGAAGTGAATTGGTTTGTGTGGAGAAGAAGATGGACTAAGCTTTATATAGGAGATGGCCATGACTTCTGACTATTCCAAAAAAAAAAAAAAAAAAATTGTTTTACTGTATGTTTTGTATTCTTAAAATGTTTTTGTGTTAAATTGTAAGAGGTTGTTAACTTGATATTAGGCCTGGGCATTTTACCCGGACCCGAAGACCCGACCCGAAACCGACCCGAAAAAATCCGGTCCGGGTAGGAACCGACCCGATCAAATTACCCTATCGGGTCTTGTTGTAGAGGACCCGCGGGTCTTGGACCCGACCCGACCCGAACCCGAAACCCGGCGGGTACCCGAATTAATAATATAAATTAAATAAAATGAATCAATGGGGAGTCGAAGACAGGTTATTTGTCTACATAGCAAAGGGGTCAGCCACTAGGAGATAACCAACTATTGTTTTATCTCGCATAGTTTAGTATATATACACATTTTAATATAATAAAAACATAAATTTTAAATAAAATGTCAAATATTTTCGGATATATTAATATTTTCAGATTTTTTTTGTATTTTTAGGTATTTTTTAGGTTGAACCCGAACCGAACCCGACCCGAACCCGACCCAGAACCGAACCGATAAATTCTAGTTACCCGAATGGGTCCAACTATATAAGACCCGACCCGACCCGGACCCGGTACGACCCGAACTGATCCGGAACCGAAAATTTGAAATTACCCTATCGGGTCCTAAACTCCTAGACCCGAAAGACCCGGACCCGAAAGGACCCGGTCCGAACCCGACCCGACGACCCGAATGCCCAGGCCTACTTGATATGACAAGCAACACACGTCAAGAAAAAATGTTTTCTTTTAACCTCCTAAATTGTTTATTTCTATAGTATTTTATATATCTAATCTACTTGAATTACTAGTTCAAAGAAAAAAAATGTAGTAGCGCTAATAGTATGATTGTCTCACCAAAAATTATAGTATGATTAGAATTTGCCAATTAACGAGAAAACAAAAAATTAAGAAATTGTTTGTAAAGCTAAAGCAGGAAAAGGAGGCTCCAAAAGGAAAAGAAAGGTGACGTTTGTAGTTACGTATGTCTATGTTTGTCTTAACTTTACGTGAAGCCATCGTCCTTTGACTTTTCATTACTCCATAAATTCAAGGCTACCTCCTGAATCTAATCATATACTTCTCACTCTTTTAATTAGTACTATCTGATTAATTTTTATTTAACTTGGAATCTTTTAAGTACTACTATATTGTTTGAAGACATTTTATTAGTTTTAACAAAATATCACACTATTGACCCGTGACAAATTCTTAAAATCAAATTTTCTGGTTTTAAGGTGACAAATTTCAGGTGAAATTTATCCAAATTGTATACTTAATCCATTTGAACGAACTGGGAAATGTAATAATCTTAGCCATTGGTCAATTGCCACTAATTTATCCTTTGACACATCGTATCATGTGTCAAGATATTGGTTGGTTTAACCTACATGTATGTATAACGATGGGTTAAATAAATAAATTATCGTTCGACAAAAGAAAAAGACTATCAATTAGTTATATTATCTAGTTGGAATTTTGGGACTTTGAGATCAGGAAAAATGCAACAAATCAAATAAAACAAAGCAGGTTAGAACAATCTAATATTTGTTAATCAAATAAAAAGGAACCTTTTTATATTCATTTTTGGTTCTGTTGGAAAAGTCTACTCTGTAAAGCCGAGACAAAAGGTCACATGAGCAAAAATTAGGTAAGAGCATAAACTCTTTTCGATGAGAAAGACTGGATTCCAACTTTCGAAGAGTAGCTACTGTTCTCGTTCATGGTGTGCATAAATGAAGATATAATCGTCTCTCACTAATACATAATAATGATCCTTTTAACGCCTCCATAATCGGCCTTGTCTTTGTCCTCGTTGTTCTTGCATTCGCCTGCATATTCACAAGTAGGGGCTGCTTAGTGGACAACTAGCACCAGGTTTTGCATTAATAGAATAGGCAAAGAAAAAAAAGTCATCTTCGACTCAGTTTTGATACTCTACGGACCTCTCAAAGAACTCTTTCGCAACATCTTTCCTCTCGGTAGGAGGCTAGAACCGGTCTGATATCAGCTGGACCGTTACGTGCAACATCTGTGGACACAAACAAATAGGATTAACCAACCAACCAACATTGATAAAGGCACTTCACGAGACTGGACTTGAAGAATAATTACATTCAAGAAAGGGTATTAGGTCGACAAGGGCCGTGTCATCGGACTCGAGTTTGTAAGGCTTGATTGGCACGCAATTCTCTGGCTGAAGGCTTGTATTAAAAGCATTCCTGCTTTCATACAGAATCCTCTTGGGGTCTCTGTTCAGTTTTGACAGATCCTACAGAAGAGAGGGGGTTTTAAAATAGTTAGTAGAGAAAGAGCTACTTTGGAAGGTGACAGAGTATGATAAGGTACCGTATAGTGCTTTCCATTGTCATATTTGGTAGCGCCTCTTGCTAGCTTATAACGAATGTAGCCATTTGGGTCTAACTTCTCGCAGACGGGTCCTACGTACTAGAAGCAAAGAAACAAGTGTTAACTGCCGCAATATATTACACATGCAAAAAGAAAGAAAAAGAAGAATAGGGGGAATAGAGAGGAGAATACCATGTCCATCTGATCAGAATAGACGAGAATCTCATAGAATTTGGAAAGGTGCTCCAAGAATGCATCAACACCTGGTCTTTTGAACGTTCTCCACCCTCTCTCTCGCTTTTTTTTTTTGTTGAAGTAAATAAAAAGGCAGAAAAGGTTAAAGACGAGTACGAGGACTGGACACTCTTAAGCAAAATATTGACAACATAAACGATGCAATGGGGGGTGGTAATGAGTAGGCAAATTGAAGAATATGGGGGGGGGGGGGGTGGTGTTACCTACCTTCCAGTCAGTGTAAAGGAGGGTCTCATTCAAATCAAGAACGAGAGTGTAGACAAGATTCTGTTGGGAGGGATACCAAAGCTAGTGTAACCAACAGCAGCGGTGGCACCAGTGAGTGCCCATATGATTACGTTACTAAGAAACCGCACACCTTTCCTCTCAGGAAGCTGATTCTGCCGTGGAAAATCGGACTGCTGCTGCTGGCCAGAGGAAGATGGATTCGAACAAGATGCTTCTGTGGAGAGTAGCCTTGACGGATTACGAGATCGAAGCTGAAGTAACCGAAGAGCAATAGAAGATGACGAAGCCATTCCCAGAGATTTTGAAATGTGATGGGAGAAAAGGTGTGTTTGGAAACTAAGACTTATCGGTTCATTTCCACTGTTTGGGTGTCGGTTTATCTCAGCTCCGATATTTTGTCCACTCCACCCTCTTCTTTATTTTTTTACATCCACTGAGAGAATGCACAAAAATTTCTTTTTTTTATGTGCTTTTTTTATATAAAGCATTCTTCATTAATAATTTAAACGGTTATATGGACTACGACAACATCTAACAAACAATATACGGTCCTTTTGGAAATAGCAAAACTCGAGGAAAGCAAAATAAAAATAGAACCACAAACTTTGTAAGTTTGATAGAGAGTTCAAATTTATCAAAGAAACCACTAGCAAATAATCTCAAGGAGAAAAAACTGCACCCTTCAAAATTTTCAGACTTGAAAATAATCACCGTATATTATAATGTTGAGCATTCCACAACCTCACGTCTCACCGGAATGAATTTCGTTGTATCTTCCAGTCCCAAACGAATCATTACACAAGATAACAAACAGTCGAGAAAACTAAAGTACTCTTTAGCATTTACGCCAAGAAAAAATGTCTCCATGAGGAGGTTTGATGGGATGGTTTATTCATACAAATAGAAGAAATGATTGAAAATGATTTCTTATGGCCCCGACATGAAGAAGTTTGACTAGTCTTTTTTGAAAAGAAAAAAGCTAAGAAATTATAATCTACAAGCTTTAAAAGACTCCGACTGAATAATGATATCAGTATGGTAGTTGCTCTCATCAAAGATGACCATTGATGATGAGCTTTGCTTGAAATATGTGGATTAAAACCAAATGATTGCATTAAAAATAAAACCATGTAATTCTGAACATAATCTGCGAAGCTTCATTGATGGGGATAGGTTTTCTGGTTTCTCAATTGATTTGGGTGATTATGAGTAGGAAAACAATGAACATATCTGAAACGTTGGTTTATGGATACAATATGAAATATAATTGAGAACCTGAGATAAGAACCTGACCAGACTTGGTGAGCAACCAGTTGTTGAGTTCACGCATTGACTCCATCTTCCAACATTACCGTGTCGGGCCAGAGAGTTACAGAGACCAAACAAAACAACATTTCATCATCATGTATCTAAAATAAACCTCAAAACCACGCACAGAGATGACACAGATTGAAACTTTATTTCATTTCGGCATGATGGTCAAGTGTTACAAAGCAAGCTCATTTATACAAAAGAGTGAAAGCCCTAGGCTAAGACAGATGTCTTCATCATGCTTCAGCTGCTCCATCAAAGGCTGAGAATGCATTTGACAGCTTTACATTGAAGACCTATGTCGTACAAGGTTTGGGAAGTGTTTTGTCGTGACGCTTGCTTTTGGAAAGCAGATCTTTTTGTGACCGTTGATCTCTGAATTCTGAGCTGTCACAGTTGGAACCACTTGCATTGTCCTCTTCACACATCTTTGACTTTCCTTTAGCTTCACGAGAAAGTCTTGCTTTGGCGGGAGACAAAGAAGTTTGAACTTGAGCTGTAGGCAAACTCTGTTCTTCACTCTGTTTACTAATAGCCCCCCTCAAATTTGGTGTAGGTGGTACATCAACACCTAGTTTGTAACGCAGAGACTCAAACGCAGCAGTAGGAAGGGACTTGGTGAAGATGTCAGCGATTTGTTGGTGGGCTGGAATGTGCTTGACCACCAAGGCTTTAAGCGCGACTCTTTCCCTAACAAAATGATAGTCCAGCTCAAAGTGTTTGGACCGCTTGTGGTAAGTAGGATTAGCAGTAAGGTGAACAGAAGAGAGATTATCTCCATAGAGCTCTGGTGTCTCAGGAAGAGGAACTCCAAGTTCACGCAACAGGATACAAATTCAGGTTATCTCACACGCAGTTTCAGAGAGAGACCGGTACTCTGCCTCAGTCGAGCTTCTGGAGACTGTAGGCTGCTTCTGAGAAGACCAGGAGATCAGGTTGCTACCTAGAAACATGCAGTAGCCTCCAGTTGAACGCTTAGTAGCAGAGCAACCTCCCCAATCATTGTCACTGTAGGCAAACTCTGTTCTTCACTCTGTTTACTAATAGTATCAAGCTAAGCATGAAAGCATAAATTCCAGAAAATTCATATGCGGTTGGTTCAATATGCTCAAACCTTTTTTTATGTGCTTATTATAAGTGTTTTACATAAAACAATTTAATTAGTTTACATTTAGATCATCACTAATATCATCAAATGTAGTAAAGGATATTAAAAGGGGGTGCAACATCTTGATCTCAAAAAGATTACAAATTAAAAAAGGATATATCTGATAGTTTGAAAACATTTGTTCTGTATCTGTAATTAAATGAAGAAAGAGGGGTTAAAATAAAAACATAGAGTAAAAGTTGTTAGCTTCGCCGACGACCTAATATATACATACGCCGGTTGATGTACGGAGGCGGCGAGAAAGCTTGAAAAGAAAAATCTGCTTCAATGGCGCCTGTTAAGATAACCGGCGCTGTTGTCGCAGCGGCGACGATGGTGATGCTTTCTTACTACTACTTGGGCTTCTCCGATAAAAAGAAGCAGAGGAAGAAGGAGAAGCTGAGTAGGAGAAACGGGATCGTAGATGCCATTGGCAATACTCCTCTCATTCGTATCAATAGCCTCTCCGACGCTACTGGCTGTGAGGTTTTTATTTTCTCCATTTTCTTAACTAGAGTTTTAGTAGGTGATTCTGAGTGAGTTTAAAAAAAAAAGACATTAACTTTGATTCTGTTTGTTGTTCAGATCCTTGGAAAGTGTGAGTTTTTGAATCCAGGAGGAAGCGTTAAAGACAGAGTTGCTGTCAAGATCATCGAAGTGGTATAACTACTCTTACCTCTGATTGTCTGCTGTGATTAGTTTATTCCAAGCTTTCTAACTAGTTATTATGGTTATTGCTATTAAAGTAAAGCGTTTTTGTTTTTAATTTGTTAGGCTTTGGAATCTGGTAAGCTGTTTCCGGGGGGAATAGTAACAGAGGGTAGTGTTGGGAGTACTGCCATCAGCCTTGCTACTGTTGCTCCCGCTTATGGTTGTCAATGCCATGTTGTTATTCCTGATGATGTTGCTATTGAAAAGGTTAAACAAACACATTCATCATCCTATAATATTGTTCTCTTTTATGCCTTTATACTTATCGGTTTTGGACTTGTTTTTTTAGTCTCAAATAATTGAAGCCCTTGGAGCTACCGTTGAGAGGGTGAGGCCAGTCTCAATTACTCACAGAGATCACTTCGTCAACATTGCTAGGCGACGTGCTGACGAAGCTAATGACTTAGCTTCCTCAAAGAGAAGACTAGCACACCAGGAAAAAACTAATGGTTTTTGCACAGCTGAGGAAGAGAATGAGCCTTCCTTGTTCCCAGAGTCAGTTACAGGTGGCTTCTTTGCAGATCAATTTGAAAACTTGGCAAATTATAGGGCTCATTACGAAGGTACTGGCCCTGAAATCTGGCACCAGACAAATGGTAACATCGATGCGTTTGTTGCTGCTGCGGGAACCGGAGGTACTTTGGCTGGCGTTTCAAGGTTCCTTCAGGTATTCACTTAATCTTGCACAGCTGCATGATTGAGTAATTTCTAGTACATGTTATGAACAAACAAAAGAAAATAGGCTCATTAAACAGGATATGTGCTTTTGAACAGGAAAAGAATGAAATGGTTAAAACCTTCCTGATCGATCCTCCTGGGTCTGGTCTGTACAACAAAGTAACAAGGGGAGTGATGTACACAAGAGAGGAAGCTGAAGGACGTCGTCTGAAAAACCCATTTGATACGATAACTGAAGGTATTGGGATCAATAGGCTTACTCAGAATTTCCTGATGGCAAAAGTTGACGGCGGTTTCCGTGGTACTGATAAAGAAGCCGTTGAGATGTCGAGGTAACGGTGTTTTGATGTTCCTAGGTTTCTTCTGAACAAATATAGGCTCTTTGTTACGATCTTGATTATCTTTCTTAATTTTTATGTTCCCAGGTTTCTGCTGAAGAAAGATGGACTCTTTGTTGGAAGCTCCTCGGCTATGAACTGTGTTGGGGCAGTGAGGGTGGCTCAAGCCCTTGGTCCTGGTCACACAATTGTCACCATTCTTTGCGATAGCGGAATGAGGCATCTAAGCAAGTTTCATGACCCTCAGTACTTGGCTCTCTACGGGTTGACTCCAACCGCAGTTGGATTAGAGTTCCTCGGCATCAAGTGAAAAAATGACATATATATCTGTTAAACATTACGATAGGTTCAGATTCATCACGCAGGCGGTCGGAACCTTGCTGATTTTTTGTTGGCATCAGGGTAACATATTCTTTGTAGCTCTCTATGAAGGACACTAGATTTATAGATCATAGTGCTATGTTCGGATTCAACGGAAGAAAGTCAAAGCAATAATGCATGTAGTAGTTATGGGAGTTCCAGAGGTAGCATATAAACTGGTTGTGTAACATTTGATGACTCCATCCGACCTATTGTCTGAGATTAGTATTGATAATACTATGTGATCTATCCACACATATTATTGCATTCATGTGTTTATTTTTCTTAAAGCTATAACTGCGCCAAATATAAAACAAACATTTGGGTATCAAACTATATGCCTTTCATGTTGAGTTGACAAAATTTTCATTCAAAAAAGGAGAGACTCGCTGCATTTGATAAGAAATGTAACGTGGTTAGTTGATCCTAGCAGCTTCGAGTTTAACTGTATTTGCCAAAAAGGAATCGATCAAATCCGAGGCTTTATCAGTCACAGCGACCATCTTCTCTTTTCTTCCAGTCTCAGAGCTTGTCTCACCTTTTGGGTCGGCTCTTGTTTTTGGTTTGACACCAACTGTTTCAGCTTGGTCAGAGAATAGGACCTTTGAGATGTGTGAGCTGCAAATCTCTTTGTAGGCTTCGTAGTCTGCAGCTCCGGTGTTCCCTCCTTCAAGGATTTTGGAGAGAGGGTGAATGACCCTGACAGGACCATCGTCTGACTCCAGCTGCTCCTTGAGCTTTAGGAACTCTGAAACGAGTTCTGAGTTCTTGAACAAGACGAAAACCGCAGTGTCGTCCAAGTGGTAGACAGAAGTGACGGAAGTCGAGCCAAAGGCTTTGCAGATGCATTCTTTGATCTCTCTAGCCTTTAGTTTTCGTGGGAAGTTCCAGATGAGTACTATCTTCTCGTATTTAAACTTTGAGACTCGCCAGTTCTCTGCATTACTATGGCTTTCTCGAAGGTCGATGATATCTCCTCTCGACCAGCTTAGATAAAGACGGTTAATGTACTTTTCAAGTTTCTCGTTATGGGCAAAGTCCACTGATGGACGGTTGAAGTCGAAGCCTAGATGACTACACGCCTGTGCAAAGATGCAACCTGTCATGAAAGCATCATAACCAGCTTCGTGTTTGCCTCCTGCGTTCCACTTAGAACACCTGAAACAGAGAAAAGAAGTTTATTAGCCAGAATGGAATAGAGATGTTTATGCTAAGAATAGAAGAGGAACACAAACCTAATGTTATCTACTTCAACGTCAATCTTGACACGCTGCTGAAGAAACGAGTCAGAGCCTCGAGAAGGAAGCTCGATTTGTGGACATAACGATGAGAAGGCAGAGGATAGTGATGTACTGGACTTCTTCATCCTCTGATGCAACATTGGATTCACGTTTACGAGTATTTTGGTGTCAACGATGTAAGGAAAGTGGTCCCTGATGGAGGCCACGAATTCCTCAGCGGTTGGAGGAAGAGGACCCACAAACTTGCTGTATACATGTGCAATATCCAGGATAGAATTGTGACCAACAATCAACTTTTTCTCCGAAGAAAGCAGATCAATCACATGACGGAACCCGATTGCAGATTGTATTTTTCTTTCGGCCACTCTCTTGCGTTCATCCTTTGCCTCCTTCTGTAAAAAGATTCACATCACAGTAACAATATGAGATCAAAGAAGGGTTTTACGCAGAAGAACCAGTGACTACTCGCGCCTGAACTTTGATATCATCAAATTAATTCATTTCACCTTAGTCAGTAAAGATCCAAGGACATATGTATCTAAATGGTAACAAATCTTTCCAGCAATATAAATGGTACCTTACCAAGAGATTTTCCTTGTCGGATTCAGAATCAGTGTACACAACAAAGTCTTGGGAACAAGAGGAACTTTTATCATTCGCATGTATGTAGACAAGATCTCCAAAATGCCTTTTTAAAACCTGCAAAAGCCAAATACAGAGCCAACGTTTAGAAATAAAATTACAGTCAGAAGATAAATCACTCAGAACAAAGAGGATTACCAATTGAATAACTCTGAGCTGATGAGAAGTGAAACCCCGCAGATTGAGAGCTGGACGCATGTGATAGAACACAGTTTCAGTACTCTGTGTCAACCCATTTGAAGAAGACTGAGAAGATGCATTCGGACCACCATGTAAGAGCTCAGACCGCCATTCATTCAGCTTATTCTTCATCCTTTCAGCAAAGAGAACATCAGCCAATCTCACCAACTTGAAATCCTCTACTTCCACCACGCCTTGCTGGCTATATAGCATTTCAAAACGGTTACTTGCATCTTCCTCTTGTCGTCTGGACAAATAAGAGATCCCTGGCATTATTGAAAAATATGTGAATTCCTCTAAGGACTCTCTTGCTAATTCATGAAAAAGGGGGGAAAGGAGGTAGCACCTTCATGTATGCAGGCGTTGAAATCAAATTGATACTTAGCAAGGAAGTCCATGGATGTGGTCTGGCAGAGAAACTCATGAGCTGGTGGATGATCAAACGTGAGCTCTTGTCGAGGAAATATAAAGAAATTGTGCCTGCGCCCAAAAAAATAATCAACCCATCTATAGTTACAGAAATGAACAAGACCAAACGCAGCTAGAGATATAGAGAGAGAGAGAGAGACAAACGGGTGAGAGAGGAATGAGTGAGTGTGAGAATCCCATCGGAAGGGACAGACGCCGAACTGAACGACGGCGAATTTCTCGGCTGAGTCTTTCACTTTTAGGTATCTGACGTCGTATCTGTCGAACTCCAAAGAGTCTCGCCACGGAGCGCTCGTCACGCCTGTCATCTCGAGGTCGATCGCCACGAAATCAGCAGCCTTCACATGTGCACGCAGCTCATTCAGCGTTGTCTCGAAGTTCGATCTCGTCACGTGCTTTAACGGGAAGGCCTCCGTCGTGACCGTCTCCGTCGCCGAAGAGAAGCAGAAGCGTGAACGAATCAAAGCACTGGCGAGAGGCCTCAGAGGCCATCGCTTGTGCCGCCGCATCTTTTTTTTTTTGAACGGAGAAAATGGCAGTTGGCTGGCCCCTCCCTTTTTCCTTTAGGTTTTGCTAGGAAAGAAAGAGAGTGTTGATTCCGACGACCAAACGGTGCCGTTCAACCACATTCGGGAAAATCGAAATTGCACTGTGAACTAAAACGGTCAACACTTCTCTTTACATGGCTTCAAACGGCGTGATTGGTTTGTCCTTAGGTTTTAAAGGTTTTTTTTTTATGTAAGCTCTTTGATTTGAAGGATTTACTGCCTTCTACCATTTGTTAACAGATCACAAGAGCCAATTGTTATCCAACAGCGTTGATAAAATCCCAAATGATCAGAATCCATTGTGTGAACAACAAGATAAACAAGTCTCTCACCAAACGGATCCGTAGCATGCATCCCTTGACAAGAGAAAGTTTATTGGTCTTTCCACACTTGAATCTGAAACCAATACAAGAACTTCTTTGCCAACATCAAGAGCTTCTGAGTTGAACAACTCGATATGTTGAAATAATAAGCAAGAAACTTAAGTGTGGCTTTAAAGTTCAAACAAACATCAGAATGCCAGGAAAGTATGTTTGTCCTCTTCATTGTCATCCACATTGTAAAACATTCACTAGCTCTTGCATAATTTATGGTCTTTCAGATCTTCTAATACTGAGGATTGAATCACTAAAAGGATATAGAAAGATACACTGATGGACTATAACTATGGCTTTTTGAAAGTTATGTAATATGATTCTTTTTTCATCTATGCTAGGCTAGGCAAATGCTTTTGTTAATGTAACAATAATGTTTGTATATTACTGCATTTTTATGATTATGTTTTGAGAAAGAAAGAACATAAAACATTAGATACAAAGAAAAGAATTCCATGGTACTTAGACCATCCACAATGGTGGATTCCACTAAGTAATCCTTAGCTATTATTTTACTATATTTCTTTTTAATTGAATAGTCAAAGACTTTAAATAAAAAAATGAGTCCAATGGTGGACTCATTGAGGAATCCTTATATTCACAAATAAATGATTCAACCTATATTCTCCATATCAGTTGCCAATTGTAACAGCTCCACAGAGTGTCTAATAACAGAGTATGACACACTCTGTATGCAACATAATAATATCCTTTAACGAAAAATCAGAGAGCCATCATCAACCAGTGTTTGATACAGAGAATGACCTTATATCAACGCTTACTTGATTCCAAGATTAATCTCCTCAAAATCCAAATCCAAAGCAGCCAGTGTTATTTCACTTTCAAGCCACTCTCAAGAAGCTGCATCGCCTTGTCTCCTCTCAGCAAGCAATGTTTTCGTTACGCTCTAATACATAAAGATCTCAGAGAGTACCTAGTTGTTCACATCTGCTCTAAGTCTATCCAGAGACATCTCTGTCCAGACTTGAAGACCCGTAAAGCTCAGAGCTGTTGATGCGACGGAGAACTGCAAGTACCTCACCCCCATTAGGAACTATGATGACAGCTTCACCACTTAAAACTTAGTCCCCACCAGACACTCAATCTAATCATATTAGCATGATGATGCCATCTGCAGCAAGCAACACAACATGATCTCACATCAGTATCATAACTATGTATCCGATCAAACTAAAAATTGACAGTTTGGATCAGAAAGAGAGAAACTTTTGCAGAAAAATTGAGCTGTAAACCAATAAAAATGAACTCTTTCAGAATTGTACAGCAAAAGACATGATCCCACGTTGAAACCCATCAACAAACATCAATTTCAATATGTATTAAAAAAATAAAAAAAACTGGAGAAAATTGAAGAACACAGAGACATGAAAGGAGGAGGAGCTGGGGAAGATTCAATGCAGAAAGCAAGCATAGTTATACAAAAAAAATCAATCAAATCAGCACGAAAACCTGATGGGTTGGATATTCTCTTTTAGCACAGGCCTCCTGCATCTCTAATTCTTCTTCTTACAGAAACAAAAATCAATCTCTCTTCTTACAGAAACAAAAAGTATTATTACAAAAAAAGCAATACGGTTAACACTGACCTTTTTTGGGTTTAATTTTCACTTTTTTCAGAGCTGTCTCTCCACATCCGTCAAAAAGGGATCGGATCAAACAAGGTTTTAGCTTTATGAATCTTCAGAAACACTAAATCAAAAAAATGAAAACTTTTATGAAGGTAGTGAAATGGGTACCTGAGATTGTGCAGAAGCAGATGTTAAAGAGGGACAAAGACACAGACTTGGAGTGTCAACAAATGCCAATGATGATGATTAATGATGACCATTAACAAAGAACTCGATCAGAAGCAAGGGAGCTCAACAGTCTGAAGCTTTACAGGAGCAAGAACACATCTTGGAAGTGACGAGAAGACAAAAGAGAGAGAAGAGAGAAGGGGATCTCAAGCTGCCAGCTGTGCTAAGGATCAAATCCTTAAATCCCTTAGTAAGGATTTGATCCTTAGGTTATTTAGTTTAAATAATATTATTCTAACTAATTTGCCTAGGTTAAAACGTTAAGGACTCTCAACGGACTCCTGTTGCAGATGGTCTTAGCTTATGCTTGGATCCTCTTCTCAAAAATTCTCTACTTACTTTTCTTAATCAATTATTTAAGGACTAAAAATGTTTCACATAAAAAAATACTATTAAAATAGAAGCACGAACTTAGACAATTGTGAGATATTATAAAATTGTATTCTCTAACACTCGTAACAGTTTATTAGTAGTATTTTTAATACTTCACTTTTTAACTAAATAGTATACATGTTCATTTCATTTTTTCTAAGATTGTAATCTAATAAATTCTTCAAATATTGTTCTCGAATATAAATGCCAAACTGTTTATTTTTTTATAAATATCTAAATAATATCATAATTATTATTAAATAATTATATATTAATATTAACTTAAGTTTGACTTGCATAAATGATATAAAATATGTATATATGAATAAGTTATATAGATTTTTTTTTTGAAAATAATAGAACTATTAAATCATTACATTAAATCATAAATATAATTTAATAACTTAATATATCAACTAATTTTTAAATTATAAAATTAAATTAAAGTATTTAATATTTATACACACAAAAATATTAAAATACAAAGAAATTTAACACAAAGTTAATTTATAAATGTTATATTGGTTTATTTATACAAAAAAATGGAGTATCAATATATAATATTAAAACATACAGAAAAATTTAAGTTTTTTTATATATATTATAATTGCAAATGGTCTACCAAAATCTTGATATAAAATCATTGGATAAAGAATATTTGAAGAGCATTTGCATTTTTAAAATGTTATTCTAATAATTTTTAATTTGATAATAAGAAACATAAAAGTTATGCTAATGCTTTTACCAATAAAAACCTTTGTATATGGGCTTTTGTGATATTAATCAGTTAATATATAATGGGAAAATTGTCATTTAAATCACGAACTTTCAAATTTGGTTGAAAAAAACCTGAATTTTCCCTTCGACCATTTAAAGCACCAACTTAATTTGACTAGCCATTTTAAACATTAACTTAGTTTGACTAAACCAAATTAAACACAACGTTAACTTGGGTAACAGAATGATTAAACAGAGTTAGGGCCTGACTGGTGTAACCGCAGCGGTTGCGGTTGCGGTTGCGGGAGTTTGCGGGTGCGGGTGGTTGCGGTTTTAAGCATTTTCTAGAGATTTGTACGACTGGTACAATTGTTAGAAATTGTTGCGTTTGCGGGACTCTTATGACTGGTAAACTACCAAACGCAACATCTGTTAAATAATAATTTAACAATATTTACATTTTATGTAATTATAAAAATATTAAAAATCATAATAATATGATAAATATAAAATTTATATTTATAAAATCATTTTATTCAATTTTAAAAATTTATAGAAAATATTTTAGTTTTGAATTTTTATAATATAAATTGAAATATAATATGAATACATTTTACAATTTCTATTATTTCAATTGAAAATTTTTATTGGATAATTTTTAGTATTATTTTTATTTATTCTGTTTTTAAAGAAAAAAAATTTACCCTCCCGCAACCACCCGCAACCGCAAACGCTAGCTGGAACCAGCTTTTGATTTTAAGAGGTTCAGAGCGGTTTGAAGCGATTTGTAGCGTTTTCTGTGATTGTTTCGAAACGCCAACAACCGCTATGAACCGCAAAAGTTGCGTTTGAGGGTGGTAGCGGGAAAACCAGTCAGCACCTTAATTGACGTCTCTAATCTCCATTAAGTCCAAAACGACGTCGTTTAAAAGTCTTTTAAAAAATTGCATCTAGGTGGATCGAACTTGTGACCAAAGACACACACATGTAACGCTCAAACCACTAAACCACTTGCACTTTTTTAACTTGATTGACTACTAATACCTATTATTGTGAAACCTCCAAATCATCTTCTTCCACTCTAAATCCCTAAATGATTTTATAAATATTAAAACTTGTAAATAGCTTATTAGTTATGAAATTTTGTGAGTATAAATAACTAAATGATTTTTAATTATAATTTTAAATAATAATAATAAAAAGTGATTTTTAATTATGATTTAAAAAAAATCTTTTAGTATTATTAAAAATTATAGTTAATAATAACTTGTCTGATTTATATAATAATTAATTATAATTTTTAATTACTAGTAATACTAAATGATTGTTAATTATAATTTTAATTACTAGATGATTTTTAATTATAATTTATAATTACTAATAAAACAAAATGATTTTAATTGTGATTTTTAATTAAAAATATTTTAGTATTATGAAAAATTATAATTAAAAATCATAATTCAAAAACATTTAGTATTGCTATTAATTAAAAATTATAACTAAAAATTATTTAGTATCATATAGTTATTTATAAGTAGTATTTTTTTTAATAATACTTGTAAATAAAACATAATATTATAATTAAGTTAATAATTATTATTAGTTTTAATATTTTTAATAATGTTCACAAAATTTTGAATAGTTAATAATTTATTTACAAGTTCTAATATTTATAAAATTATTTAGGGATTTAGGGTTGAAGAAGATGATTTGGAGGTTTCACAATAATAACTATTATTAGTCAATCATGTTAAGAAAAATTTAAATGGTCGAGTGGTTTGAGCCTTACATGTGTGTTTGTGTATGGTCATGGATTCAATTCCATCCAGACGCATATTTTTAAACGATGTCGTTTTGGACTTAACGGAGATTGGAGACTGCATTTAATTCTGTTCAATCATTCTGTTACCCAAGTAAACGTCGTGCTTAATTTGGTTTAGTCAAACTAAATTGATGTTTAAAATGGTTAGTCAAATTAAATTGGTGCTTTAAATGGTTTAAGAGAAAGTTCAGGTTTTTTTTCAACCAAATTTGAAAGTTTGTGATTTAAATGATATTTTTTCCTGTTTGAAACTTTATTTTTTGAGAAACGGTTGTGATTGGAAACTTTTTGGTAATAATCTATTTTCTCAATTTTCAGAAAAGCTGATAAAATATCAATGCAAAAAGTGAGGTATGCTTTTCAATATTAATAAATAGAGGAGTTTGTTTGATCAAATTCTATAAAATCTAAATGGAAAATAACATTACCAAAAAAAAAGATATGAAAAGAATATTATGAGAAGAAAGGTAAACCGGGATTGGAACAAGTATAAAAGAGGGACAAAGCGCCTTTGGCTTTCTACTTATCAAATCAAAATTTCGATTAAGCGATCCTCAAAACCCCCCCGGCCCCCACCTTGCTTCCGATACTCTTCTCCTTTCGCTTCCTCAGCGATTCGATTGGTTGGCCTTGAACAAGTGATTCATTAATCAGAGATCGCCATCTAAACCCCACTCTCTCTAATCATGAGGATGGCTTCAGAAGTGGTAAGCGTTCTAATTAAACCCCTTTATCAATTTGGATTATTCTCTGTCTCTATGGAACTAGCGGTGGTTACTTGTATAGCTCTCTCTTAGTTTTAAAAAAAAAATTGATATGATCAGAAGGGGCCTTGATTGATTGTTTTGATACGGGGGTTGGGTTTGAGTTCTTGGAGGCGTTGGTAATGTCTTTTTTTTTTTTTAATTGATCAAAACATTAGTTGCATGTGTTAAACCAACCCTTGTTTGATTCAATTCAATTCTACCAGCCTCCCAAGATCAAAGCTTTCATCAATAGCGTCACTGCTGTTCCACTCGACCAAATTCAAGAGCCCCTTTCCTGTTTTCACTGGGATTTCGACAAGGTAACCTTTTTTTAAATTCAATCTCTGTTTCTTTTATTCTCTCTCTACCTCTCCTTTTCTTTGTGTGATTTATTATGCCTCTCTTTTTATATATATATATATATATATATATAGGGTGACTTCCATCACTGGGTGGATCTCTTCAATCATTTCGACACATATTTTGAAAAGTACCTTAAAGCAAGGAAGGATCTGCAAGACTTTGTGGAGGAATCTTCTCCTTCTCCTTCTCTCCCAAAGGATGCTCTTCTTCAGATTCTCCGTGTTATCAGACTTGTCTTTGATAATTGCAAAAACATACATTTTTATACTTCTTATGAGGTAATAATGCCTCCCCCCCCCTATATCACTGGATATTATTTGTGTGTCTTCCTGACTATTTCTCACACACGTTTTCTTTGCTTCATAAATGCAGCAGCATCTTTCTCTTCTCCTTGCATCTACTGATGCAGATGTCCTTGAAGCCTCTCTGCACACGTTGGCTGCCTGTCTGAAGAGGCAAAATGGAAAATACTTCATAAGAGATGCTTCTCTGAATTCAAAACTATTTTCACTTGCGCAAGGCTGGGGTGGAAAAGAGGAAGGTCTTGGCTTGACATCTTGTGCTACAGAAAACACTTGTGATCAGCTTTCACACCACCTAGGTTCTACTCTTCATTTTGAGTTTTATGCTTCAAGTGACCTTCCGGGCGGTTTACAAGTTATCCATGTACCTCATGTCAGCTTTCGGTCAGAGTCTGACCTCCAACTTCTGAACAAATTAGTCATTCATCATAACGTTCCTCCCAGTCTAAGGTTCACGTTGTTGACCAGATTGAGATTTGCAAGGGCGTTTTCATCTTTGTCGACCCGGCTGCAGTATACACGCATCCGCTTATATGCATTCATTGTTTTGGTTCAAGCTAGTGGCGACACCCAGAATCTGGTTTCTTTCTTTAATGGAGAACCCGAGTTTGTTAATGAGTTAGTTACACTGGTGAGCTATGAGGATACTGTCCCAGAAAATATAAGGATACTCTGCCTGCTTTCCTTGGTTGCATTATCGCAAGATCGAGCTCGGCTGACGACTGTTTTAACTGCACTCACCTCGGGCGGGCGTCGTGGTTTACTGTCTGGCCTTATGCAGAAAGCTATTGATTCCGTTATTCGTAAAACTTCCAAGTGGTCTCTGGCTTTTGCGGAAGCCTTGTTATCCCTTGTTACTCTCTTGGTTTCATCACCGTCTGGATGGTCAGCCATGCGAGAAGCTGGTCTTATTCCAATTCTAGTGCCTCTCATCAAAGATACCGATCCCCAGCACTTGCATTTGGTCAGTACCGCTGTGCATATATTAGAAGCCTTAATGGATTACAGCAATCCAGCTGCTGCTTTGTTCAGAGATTTGGGTGGCTTAGATGATACTATCTTTCGGTTGAAACTGGAAGTCTCTCTTACCGAAGACGATGTCAACGAAAAAGTTTGCCATTCAGACAGTAATGGGAGGGATTCACATGTCCTTGGTGATTCTCTTAATCGGCCTGATACTGAACATCTTCCCTATTCTGAGGCATTAATTTCGTATCACAGGAGATTGTTGTTAAAAGCCTTGTTATGTGTAATCTCTCTTGGAACTTATGCTCCTGGTAATACTAACCTCTATGGTTCCGAGGAGAGCTTGCTGCCTGAATGCTTATGCATTATCTTCAAGAGAGCAGAATATTTCGGGGGTGGAGTATTCTCGCTTGCTGCCACTGTCATGAGCGATCTCATTCATCAAGATCCAACTTGTTTCAATGCTTTAGACTCGGCTGGTGTAACTTCTGCCTTTCTTGATGCTATCTCTGATGAGGTCATCTTCTCTGCGGAAGCCATTACATGCATCCCACAGTCTCTGGATGCTCTGTGTCTCAACAATAGCGGTCTTCAAGCTGTCAAGGACCGAAATGCACTGAGGTGTTTTATCAAAATATTTACTTCTTCGTCTTATCTGCGGGCTCTTACTGGTGATACACCTAGTGCTTTGTCAATTGGGCTTGCTGAACTCCTAAGACACCAATCTTCGTTGCGCACTTATGGAGTTGATATGTTCATTGAAATCCTGAATTCCATGTTGATTATTGGATCTGGGATGGAGGCCTTCACTTCTGTGTCAGCACATGTGCCTACTGATGCTTCTACCGCTCCTATGGAAATTGACGCTGATGAGAAGAGCTTGTCCATTTCGGACGAGGCGGAACCATCTTCTACTGCTTCTCCAGCAAACACAGAGTTGTTTCTTCCAGATTGTGTGCGCAATGTTGCTCGTCTCTTTGAAACAGTTCTTCAGAATGCAGAAGTATGTTCCCTATTTGTTGAGAAGAAAGGAATTGATGCTGTTTTGCAGCTACTCTCTTTACCCATTATGCCTCTGTCAGCATCCCTTGGTCAAAGCTTTTCTGTCGCTTTTAAGAACTTCTCCCCTCAGCATTTGGCTAGTCTATCCCGGACAGTGTGCTCCTACTTACGAGAACGTCTGAAGGGCACAAATGAGCTTTTGGGTGCCATTAAAGGCACTCAGCTTCTTAAACTAGAGTCTGCGGCCCAGATGACGATTTTGAGATCTCTTTCCTGCCTAGAAGGCATGTTGTCCCTCTCAAACTTTCTGTTGAAAGGAACATATTCAATTATCGCAGAATTAAGTGCTGCTGATGCTGATGTACTGAAAGAACTTGGTCTAACATACAAGCAAATAATTTGGCAGATGGCTTTGTCTAGTGAGACCAAGGAAGATGAGAGAAATAGTGTTGATCGAGGACCTGATAATTCAATTTTACCCTCATCTAGTACTGTTGAAAGAGAGAGTGATGAGGACTCAAGCAATGCTTTAGCAGTTAGATACACAAACCCTGTATCCATTAGAAGCAGTACCTCTCAATCTATTTGGCGTGGTGGTCGTGATATTCTGTCTGTTATGAGTTCCGTCGAGAGTATGCATGGTCGTACACGACAAGCAATTTCCCGAACGAGGGGTGGGAGAACTCGTCGACACCTGGAGGCTTTTAATTTTGATTCTGAAATTCCACCTGATTTACCAGGTACGTCATCTTCCCGTGAGCTGAAAAAGAAAAGCACTGAAGTCCTGACTGCTGAAATTTTAGACAAGTTGAATTGTACACTACGTCTTTTTTTCACTGCCCTTGTGAAAGGATTCACCTCTGCTAACCGTCGCAGAATTGATGGAGCACCATTGAATTCTGCATCGAAGACGCTTGGTAATGTCATAGCTAAAGTATTTCTTGAAGCTCTTAACTTTGATGGGAGCGTTACTGCTGGGCATGATATATTTCTGTCCGTAAAGTGCCGGTACCTTGGAAAAGTGGTAGATGACATGGCTTCCCTGACATTTGATACTCGAAGGAAAGTCTGCTTCACAGCTATGATAAATAGTTTTTATGTCCATGGAACATTAAAGCAACTTCTCACCACATTTGAAGCGACAAGCCAGTTGCTTTGGACAGTGCCGTTTTCTGTTACTGCATCTGGTACTGAGATTGAGAAGCCAGGTGAAAGGAACATATGGTCTCGCAAGACGTGTCTGGTGGATACTCTGCAAATCTATTGCCGAGCACTGGACTATTTTGTTAACTCTACATTTCTGTTATCTCCAGCCTCCACTTCTCTGACACAGCTTCTTGTTCAGCAAGAGCAAGCTTCAATTGGTTTGTCGATTGAACTTCATCCTGTACCAAGGGAACCTGAGACTTTCGTGCGAAATCTCCAGTCGCAGGTTCTGGATGTCATACTACCTATATGGAACCACCCTATGTTTCCTGTTTGCAATCCTAATTTTGTGGCTTCAGTTACCTCCCTTGTTACGCATATATACTCTGGTGTTGTGGATGCTACGCAAAATCAAACCCAGGGTTCAAACCAAAGAGCCTTGCCTCTACAGCCTGACGAAACCATTGTTGGTATGATTGTTGAAATGGGATTTTCAAGGTCAAGGGCAGAAGACGCGTTACGAAGAGTTGGAACAAACAGTGTCGAAATGGCTATGGAGTGGTTGTTTGCCAATCCTGAGCATACTGTGCAGGAAGATGACGAGCTGGCTCAAGCACTTGCATTATCTCTTGGCAATGCATCTGAAACTCCAAAACCTGTAGATGTCCCTCTGGAAGATGCGGATCCAAAAGAACCATCTGTTGATGAAGTTATTGCTGCATCGGTGAAGTTATTTCAAAGTGATGATTCTATGGCTTTCCCATTGATGGATTTGTTTGTAACACTTTGTAGCCGAAACAAAGGGGAAGATCGGCCGAAAATTGTGTCGTATCTTATTCAGCAACTGAAGCTAGTACAAGTTGATTTCTCCAAGGATACTGGTGCTTTGACTATGCTACCACACATTCTAGCATTAGTTCTCTCAGAGGATGACAACACACGAGAAATTGCTGCACAGGATGGAATTGTGACTGTAGCAATTGATATCTTGACGAATTTCAAGCTTAAGAATGAATCTGAAAGTGAGATTCTGGCTCCAAAATGCATAAGTGCTTTGCTTCTTATCTTGAGCATGATGCTGCAGGCTCGGACAAGAATCTCGTCTGAATTTGTGGAAGGAAATCATGGTGGATCTTTGGAGCCGAGCGACTATCCGCAAGACTCAGCAGCAGCTTTAAAGAAAGTGTTATCTTCAGATGTTGCTAAAGGGGAGTCAAACCAGGCTTTGGAATCAGTTTTTGGAAAATCTACAGCCTATCTGACCATGGAAGAGGGTCAAAAAGCTCTACTAATCGCCTGTGGCCTCATAAAGCAGTGTGTTCCAGAAATGATCATGCAGGCTGTTCTTCAGTTATGTGCACGTCTAACTAAAACTCATGCTTTAGCTATCCAGTTTCTGGAAGATGGAGGTTTATCATCACTTTTTAATCTTCCCAAAAAATGTCTTTTCCCTGGGTATGATACTGTTGCGTCTGTCATTGTACGTCATCTGGTTGAAGATCCACAGACTCTCCAAATTGCTATGGAATCAGAAATACGACAGACCTTGAGTGGAAAGAGACAAGTAGGTAGGGTATTACCTCGGACATTTCTGACAACAATGGCACCTGTAATTTCGAGAGATCCTATGGTTTTCATGAAAGCCGTGGCTTCTACCTGTCAGCTGGAGTCATCAGGAGGGAGGGACTTTGTCATTCCGTCGAAGGAGAAAGAAAAGCCAAAAGTTTCCAGCAGTGAGCAGGGATTGTCTCTGAACGAACCCCTTCGAATATCCGAAAATAAGCTTCATGATGGGTCAGGGAAATGTTCGAAAAGCCACAGACGAGTCCCTGCTAACTTCATCCAAGTCATCGATCAGCTTATTGATATTGTCTTAAGTTTTCCTAGGGTGGAGAGGCAGGAAGTTGATGAGAACAATTTAATTGCAATGGAAGTTGATGAGCCGGCAGCTAAAGTGAAGGGTAAGTCAAAAGTTGGTGATCCGGAGGAAGCAGAATTTGGATCTGAAGAATTGGCCAGGGCAACATTTATTTTGAAATTGTTGAGTGATATTGTTATCATGTACTTGCATGGTACCAGTGTCATACTGAGGCGGGATACAGAATTAATATCTCAGCTTCGGGGATCCGATCTACCTGATAATTCACCTGGCAGTGGAGGGTTAATTTACCATGTCATTCATCGATTACTTCCTATATCTCTCGAAAATTTTGTTGGATCTGAAGTCTGGAAGGAGAAGTTGTCAGAAAAGGCTTCCTGGTTTCTGGTCGTTTTTTGTAGCCGTTCCAGTGAAGGACGTAGAAGAATAATCAGTGAGCTTTCGAGGCTTTTATCTGTGTTGGCTTCCTTGGGAAAGAGTTCTTCTAGTAAAAGTGTTCTGTTACCTGATAAAAGAGTTCTTGCTTTTGCTGGCCTGGTTTATTCGATATTAACAAAGAATTCATCTTCCAGCAACTTACCTGGTTGTGTTTGCTCACCTGACGTTGCAAAGAGCATGATAGATGGGGGAATTATTAAGTGTCTGACCAGCATTCTTCACGTAATTGATCTCGACCACCCTGATTCTCCAAAGCTTGTCACTCTTATCCTCAAGTCTCTTGAGACACTGACGAGGGCTGCAAATACTGCTGAGCAGCTAAAATCAGAAGGGTCAAACGAGACAAAGGGCACAGATTCTAATGAGAGACATGACAGTCGTGGAACTTCAACTGAGGCTGAAGTGTCCACTTCAACTGAGGCTGAAGTTGATGAGTCAAACCGAAACAATAGCAGTCTACAACAAGTAACTGATGCCGCAGAGAATGGGCAGGAGCAGCCTCAAATTTCCTCTCAAAGCGGAGGTGGAAGGGGTTCGAGTCAAACCCAGGCTATGCCTCAGGAGATGAGGATAGAAGGCGAGGAGATAATGCTGCCTGAACCTATTCAGATGGATTTCATGGGAGAAGAGATTGAACGTGATCAAATTGAAATGAGTTTTCATGTTGAAAATATGGCCGGAGATGATGGAGATGATGACATGGGAGACGAAGAGGATGATGAGGAAGGATTTGATGACATCGGACCCGAACTGGAGGATGATGAGGATGCAGATTTAGTGGAAGACGGAGCTGCAGGTGTTATGGCTCTTTTAGGAACTGATGTCGAAGACTCTGAAGATACTCTCGGAGATGAATATAATAATGACATGATTGAAGAAGATGAGGATGATATCCACGAGGATCGTGTAATAGAGGTGCAGTGGAGGGAAGCTCTTGATGGGCGATCTGGTGGTGGAAATGGATTTATTGATGATTTTACGACTGAGCCGTTTGAAGGAGTGAATGTGGGCGATATGGTTACTCTGCAGAGACCCTTGGGCTTTGAGCCTAGACGTCAAACAGACAGAAATTCTTTCCATCAATCTGGTTCCGAAGTACATGGCTTTCAGCATCCGCTCTTCTCGAGACCTTTGCAAACTGGCAATACGGCCTCAGTTTCAGCAAGTGCTGGCAGCAATGATGTATCACAGTTTTACATGTTTGATACGCCGATTCTACCATTTGATCAAGTACCAAGTAATCCTTTCAGTGATCACTTAGGAGCTGGTGGGGTAGCTCCTCCTTTGACTGATTATTCTGTAGTGGATATGGATTCATTAAGAAGAGGGGTTGGTAATAGTCGGTGGACTGATATAGGTCATCCTCAACCAAGTAGCCAGTCTGCGTCGATTGCCCAACTGATAGAAGAACATTTTATTTCCAACCTTCGTGCTTCTGCTCCAGCAGATACTGTTGTCGAAAGGGAAACTAATAGTACGGAAGTCCAAGAGCAGCAGCATCCGGACGTGCATCCATCTGTTGGAAGCGAAAGCGTTTTGGGGGATGGTAACGACGGTGGCCAACAAAGTGAAGCGCATGAAATGTTGAATAGCCCACCCGATGTAACGGCTGGAAGTTTCTCTCAAGCTCGAGCTAATCCAGCTTCCCCTGAACTTCTGCAGCCTCTTCCTATGAACAGTACCCCAAATGAGATTGACGGAATGGAAATTGGGGAAGGTGATGGAGTACCTATGGATCTCGTCTCCACTGCCCAGGGCCTACCTGATACGTCCAGTAGTCAAAATGTCTCTGGTACGGGGACGCCAATTCCAGTAGATGATCCCATTTCCAATTGTCAACCAAGTGGGGATGTAGATATGAGTAGTGATGGTGCAGAGGGAAATCAGAGTGTGGAACCTTCAGTATTAGCCCGTGATAACAATGCGTTCTCATCCATGGAAGCTACCCAAGATGCGAGGAATGATGAGCAAGTTGCTGAAGGTAGCTTGGCGTTGGACGGCAGGGCACCCGAAGCGAATTCCATAGATCCTACATTTCTAGAGGCGCTCCCTGAAGATCTACGGGCAGAAGTCCTTGCTTCTCAGCAAGCTCAGTCCGTTCAGCCCCCAACTTATGAACCACCTTCGGTAGAGGACATAGATCCTGAATTTTTAGCAGCGCTTCCCCCAGATATCCAAACAGAAGTTCTTGCTCAACAAAGGGTACAAAGGATGGTACAGCAGTCACAAGGACAGCCAGTTGACATGGATAATGCTTCAATTATTGCTACCTTACCTGCTGATTTACGTGAAGAGGTTTGTCTCTCTACCTTTATTTGAATTAGGTAATTTGGGTTTGGGATTGGAACTGGTTTTAACGTGAAGAGGTTTGTATCTCTGCTTGCAGGTTCTCTTAACTTCTTCAGAAGCAGTTTTGGCAGCGTTGCCTTCACCTTTACTTGCAGAAGCGCAGATGCTCAGAGACCGAGCAATGAGTCACTATCAGGCTCGTAGTCATAGTAATCGAAGGAATGGTTTGGGTTATAATAGGCTGACAGGGATGAACAGGGTTATCGGACTCACTATTGGTCAGAGGGATATTTCATCTTCTGCAGATGGCTTGAAAGTAAAAGAGATGGAAGGAGACCCTCTTGTGGATGCTGAGGCATTGAAAGCACTAATTAGGCTACTACGACTTGCACAGGTAAGATGTTATTCCTGTCTATTTTCCCTACCCTTTTCTAGCGAAGAAACATATCAACCGTTTTGGTGTTTCTTGTTTCCCAACGTCCGATTGATTATTTTCGTGGAATTATCACAAGTATTTGTTCATCGCTTCTCATAATTATGTTATTTTACTGTATCAGCCATTGGGGAAAGGCCTTCTGCAGAGGCTTCTCTTAAATCTGTGTGCTCACCGTGTTATAAGAGCCAACTTGGTTCAACTTCTGTTGGATTTGATTAGACCAGAGATGGAAACATCACCGAGCGAGTTGGCAATAAGTAATCCGCGTAGACTCTATGGCTGTCAATCAAATGTTGTTTATGGACGATCCCAACTGTTGAATGGTAGTACCTCTTATCGAATGTTTGTGTTTACTATTTTCGCCAGCTTCCAGAGCACCGTCTGAGTTTCTTTGTTTCTTACACAGGTCTTCCTCCTTTAGTGTTCCGTCGGGTGCTAGAGGTTTTGACGTATTTGGCTACCAATCATTCGGCTGTTGCTGACATGTTGTTCTACTTTGATTCGTCACTTGTGTCCCAGTTCTCAAACCCAAAACCCTCTGTATGTGAAGGCAAGAATAAGGAGAAAGTTACTCATGTGACAGACTCCCGGAATCAGGAGATACCTCTGGTTGTCTTCCTAAAACTGCTTAATCGGCCTCAACTTTTGCAAAGTACATCACATCTAGCGCTGGTATGTTTAGCATGATTTTCAGAATAGTAGAAATCTTCTCTCTACAGTCTCTAGATAGTTTCTATAGCTCTCATATTATCTGTATGTTTTTTAGGTCACGGGTTTACTGCAAGTAATTGTCTACACAGCAGCATCCCGAATTGAGGGTTGGTCTCCGTCATCAGGTGTACCTGAGAAATCAGAAGAGAATCCAGTTGGTGAAGAAGCTTCAAGTGAAACACGAAAAGATGCTGAATCTGAGCAAGTGGATGAAGCTCATGAGCTATCTGTTGCAAGAAACAAGAATTGTGCTGATATATATAAAATATTCATGCAGTTGCCACGGTCCGATCTCTGCAATCTTTGCCTTCTTCTTGGATATGAAGGGTAAGCGACACCACTCTCCTCTTTTATTTATTGCTTTCCTGAGTTTGGTCTTTTCTTCTTATATTTACGTATGTATGCAGTAGTCTACTACACAACTTAGGTCTTTTCTTATCCCTGAATATCTTAGACTTGACTCAAATGTTTTGATGCCTTCATAGGTTATCAGATAAAATTTACCTATTAGCAGGAGAGGTACTTAAAAAGCTGGCTGCCGTAGATGTGGCTCATCGGAAGTTTTTCGCGATAGAACTCTCACAGTTGGCAAGTGGGTTGAGTGACTCAACTGTCCGCGAGCTGGCAACACTAAGCAATACACAGAAAATTAGTCACAGTACAGGTTCCATGGCAGGTGCTTCAATTCTCCGTGTTCTACAGGTTCTTAGCTCACTAACTTCCAGTAGCAATCCTGGAAACGAAAAGGAAACAGAACAGGAGGAACAAAACATTATGCTGAGACTAAACATGGCATTAGAGCCCCTTTGGCAGGAACTTAGCCAGTGTATCAGCATGACTGAGTTGCAGCTGGATCATACTGCAGCGACAGCAACCGTGTCCAATGTAAACCCCGGTGATCATGCCCTAGGGGTCGCTCCTCCGTCCCCTCTTTCTCCGGGAACTCAGAGGTTCTTACCTCTTATTGAGGCTTTCTTTGTTCTGTGTGAGAAAATTCAAACTCCGTCAGTACTACATCAGGATCAGGGGAATGTGACAGCTGGAGAAGTAAAGGAGTCTGTTCTTAGTTTATCATCTAAGACCAGTGTAGATTCTCAGAAGAAAATTGGTGGCTCCGTTACATTTGCAAAGTTTGCGGAGAAGCATAAACGACTTTTGAATTTATTTGTTAGGCAAAACCCAAGTTTACTGGAGAAGTCCCTTTCGATGATGCTCAAGGCACCAAGGCTGATTGATTTTGACAACAAGAAAGCTTACTTCAGGTCAAGGATAAAGCACCAGCATGATCATCACATTTCTCGTCCACTGCGTATCAGTGTCCGCCGAGCTTATATGTTGGAAGATTCATACAACCAGTTACGTATGCGCTCCCTACAGGATCTGAGAGGACGTCTGAATGTGCAGTTTCAAGGTGAGGAAGGTGTTGATGCTGGTGGTCTTACAAGAGAATGGTATCAGTTACTGTCAAGAGTTATATTTGACAAAGGAGCGTTGCTTTTCACTACCGTTGGAAATGATGCCACCTTCCAGCCGAATCCCAACTCTGTTTACCAAAATGAGCATCTGTCATACTTCAAATTTGTTGGTCGCATGGTAAATATGAGGACATTGTCATTGCAATCATCCAAAATGTTAGTTTGTTTTTTGTTTGGATCTATCTATCTAAATGTGTTTGTGATGTCACTGCAGGTAGCTAAGGCGTTGTTAGATGGGCAGCTTTTGGATGTTTATTTTACGCGCTCCTTCTATAAACACATACTTGGTGTGAAGGTAACCTATCATGACATTGAGGCAGTGGATCCTGATTACTACAAGAATTTGAAGTGGCTGTTAGAGGTTTGTAGACGTAGTCTTAATTTACTCCTTTTTTTTATACAAAAAAATCTATTAATAGCTCAAGTTAATATCTTTAATCCCCCTTTTTATTTGTTTGCTCATTTAGAATGATGTGAGCGACATACTCGACCTCACATTTAGTATGGACGCAGATGAGGAAAAACGCATTCTTTACGAAAAGACCGAGGTGTGTAATAATAGAGATGTTTTTACTTTTCTGTTCATTCTCCCAAAGGATGTTTGAATTAATCTTTTGTATTTTTAACTGGGAAAAGGTGACGGACTGTGAGCTTAAACCTGGAGGAAGAAACATACGGGTAACAGAGGAAACAAAACATGAATATGTTGACCTTGTGGCCGGACACATACTTACCAATGCTATTCGTCCTCAAATCAACGCCTTCCTAGAAGGCTTTAACGAGTTGATACCTCGTGAGCTCGTTTCCATTTTTAACGATAAAGAGCTCGAGCTCCTAATCAGTGGATTGCCTGAGATTGACTGTAAGTTGGACCCTGTTGTTTGCGTGTATTTGTTTATGCGTTTAAGTTATTTATAAAAAAAGTCTCTTGTTTTGTTTGGCAGTCGATGATCTTAAAGCAAATACCGAGTATAGCAGCTACACGGCTGGATCCCCTGTGATTCATTGGTTCTGGGAGGTGGTTAAAGCTTTTAGCAAGGAAGACATGGCTAGATTTCTTCAATTTGTCACCGGCACATCAAAGGTAAAAAACCCAAATATCAGTAGCTTCTGTCAAAGTCTCTCACCCGTACATGGTTTCTTCTTCTTATTCTTTTTTGTTTTTGTGTGTTTCTGTATGTATTTAGGTTCCTTTAGAAGGTTTCAAGGCACTGCAAGGTATTTCTGGACCTCAAAGATTACAAATCCACAAAGCATATGGAAGTCCAGAGCGGCTGCCATCAGCTCATACATGGTTCGGAATCATATTACAAAACCTTTACTCAGATTGAAATTGTCGGCTTAATTAATTAATTCTCATTTGTTTGACATTTGTTGTTTGTTTGTGTTGCAGTTTTAACCAACTAGACCTTCCAGAGTATCCATCTAAGGAACAACTTAAGGAACGACTGCTACTTGCCATACACGAAGCCAGTGAAGGTTTCGGGTTTGCTTGAACAAATCCTTCATTCTTTCGGCTCTCCTCTGTATATGTAAGTAAGCGTTGTATAGTACAAAACAAGATTTTGTTACCGTAAGGTGATAGTTTTGGAACATATATATAAACAGCCTCTCAAGATCTTAGTTGGTTCCGTTGCAGATCTTACGAAGATTTTCAGGCAGGATAAGGGAGACGAGAAGAGCTTTTTGATAAAAATACTTGTAAAATGAATAGAAAACTCGAGTGGTCTTTACTTTTTTTTTATCTCACCATATGGTAATTTTTTAGTATTAGAAGACTTTTTTCTTTTCTGGTTTTTGTAAAAAGCAGAAATCTTTAAATAGAAGAAGAAATGCTTTTAAATTTTTAATGGCTCTTTTTATCTCTACATTACAAAAAAACGAGACAAATGATCCGAGGGGTCAATACTTAGCATCTTTCTTCAACAACATGACTTGGTATAAAGGCCAGTTAAGTAACACAAATACTCATCATGTGTGTAAGTTAACCTTGGATGTCCCGAGAGGATGATGAACTCAACTGAAAGAACTCACAAATAAGAATCCTTCTTATTAATCTCTCTTAAAGAGACTATCTCACATGGAAGACTCCAAATCTACTCTTCCTTTTTTTTTTTTGGGTATATGTAGAAATTTCAGAGTAGTCATTTCAAAAGAAAACATGTTAGGTAGCGACCAATAATCAAATCATAAATGAGACATATAACTAAAAGATTAAAGGCTTGTTTCTTTTGACTTTTTATTAGCAAATGGTTGGTGATGAATAGTCAAAAGGTAACAAGGTTCTAATCTTAAGGAGTGCTGTGAATCAAATCAGCAATCAACATGGGAAGATATATGAAGTAGCAGACATACTGGTGAGCAATACATTTGACTCTTTTTCCCTTTACAGAAACGCAATACAAGTGCAGGTAGATAAAGCTAAGACAACTGATTTAACTGTCACGCTCAGTGGCATCTTCCCTTTATCATTCCTCAACAGCATGCCTTGGTATAAAGGCAAGTTTAGTGCCACAAGTACTCCTGTTATCACAAACTGCAAACCCATTGTCTGAAAATCTCCTCCACTGTCTTTACAAGTAATTATTACCACTCGTCTCATAATCGCTGCGGCAAAACAGAGAAGATTGAGCATCCCGAGTGTTCCCAGGAGTAGAAACATGGGAGACTCCACTCCAAACTCCATTACCTCTTTCTCATACCTCTCTGCAGCCTCTTCTTCTGCTACTTTTGCTGTGATGGCAAACGCAGACTCAGAAACCCCAAGTTTCTTCTGAATCGTGTCCATGAACCCGAAAAGAAACGAGCTTGTTCTTCTATAAAGCCACATCCTTTGCTCGTTCCACCACCCACGCAACGTTCCTCCGCACCACAAAAACTCGGCTAGGCTATAAGCATTTGCTGCAACTGTCACGTATCCAAACGGGATAAACCACCAGCTCCAGACCTGCAAACAGCGGACAAGATTTCTAGTCTCTCCCGAAAAAAACAGAGGAATGCTATTATCTTACCGTTGGAAACAGAGGAATGGCTTTGAATAAACAGAGAGAAGTCAAAACGGAGTAAACAAGTAGAGGTACTGAACTTGGAGCCCAGAGGCCATAGCAAGAGTAACCAACTATCAATCCTAAACCGATCTTGCCTTGACCAAACCAAACCGGACTGTACTCTGAAAGCAGAATTTGAAAGTTTCCCTCAGACCATCTCCTCTGCTGCACCAACATTTGATGCAAATTGGTCGGCGCTACCCCGAGGAAAGCTTCCTTTTTAGGTGTCAGGTACGCTGATTTCCATCCCCGGCACTGAATCGATAAACCGGTAATTATATCTTCTACAGGGCAGCCGTATTTAACACCCATCTGCCCATTGGAAAAAAAAAACAAAACTTTGTTTCTACTTGTGGCGCAAGTAACCTAGTATTATTATTATTAATCACTGCCTCTCACCTCCTTTCCCCATTGAGAGTTTGTTTCGTAAGAGCCTTGATCATCTCAGGCTCTAAAATATCTTGAACCTCCTCAAATTCTTCTTCTTCATCATCATCATCGTAAGCAGCCAGTCCTAATGTAAAACGGTCCGCCCTTTCCATCCAATCCATTAAACTCCACCTTTTATTTTAACAGATAAAAAGGTTAGTTCAAAGTAGAATCAAATCAAATATATATGACAAATAAATCCAGAACCTTACATGCGCAATTACTCGCATCATACAAATCATTCTTCGTAAGGTTCTCAAAACACTGCGGGAACTGTACGAACGCAATCTCTTTCCCTTCTTTCTCATCAAGGAGGATGCAGAGCGCTTCGAGTGCTGACTTTGAGTTGTTTACATACATATCACAGTCCAAATTTAGAACGATTCTCCCACATGTGTCACATTAAGAAGAGATCGATCGAAGGTGACTTGTGGAACAAGTAAACCCATTACCAATGCATTCATTGATCCGGCCTTGAAGTGATGATGATGCTCAGGTCTCTTCTCTCTCGATAGATACACCAACGTTGGTAATGGTGCTACTGTCTTCTCTTTTCTTCTTCCGTCTACCAAAATCTGATCATCAAATAAAAAACTCAAGACTCTGTTTTATATATTTAAACTAGAAAAAGCCGTTTTTTTTTAGTTACTTGAAGAATGGCTCCATGGTTTCTTTGAGTAGCCTCAGAATCCCACTGCGATAACCCTTCACCGTATCAAGACCATTTGCCTTGCTAGACAAGTAAGCAGCTGGAGATCTCGGCTCTACATCGAACTTCTTACAGAACGGAACCCATGTTTTAGCAAACTCAGCTGCTTCCGCGAGAGCGTAGAACGTGAGCTGAGAGCCACCGTCGTCCGATAGATACACGGCGAGTTTCTCCGGCGGGTAATCGAGAGCCATCACGGATAGGACTGTGTTGACCACCATCAACGGCGGCTCGATCACCGGATCCGCCGTGCAAACGAAAGCGTCGAGCTTCGGGAGATCGTCACCGTACCTCCGGGAGAGTCTATCGGCAAAAGTGAATCGCCAAACCGGATTCCACCTGAGAGATTGTACGATTAACCAGTACAAACCGAGCCAAGTGGGAAGATAAGAGAAGTGCAAGTGAGTGTCTCCCTCGTAGGCTTAGTGTCAGAGAGACTTTTATAGAGTAGAGAGTAGTTGAGAGAGGCTGTAGCTTTTTTGGACATTGTCGTCAAAAAGTAACGCGGAAGCCGAGGTCTTCAGTCTTCACTGACGTCATTGGGATCGTTTGCAACTACAGTATGTATTATTCAGTCAAGATGGTGACAGCAACTATGTTTTTAAGGATAAAAGATTAGACTCTGATTGCTCTGTACAGGTGTCCTCACTGACGTCATTGGGATCGTCACCAACTCATGTTTCCAAGGATCAAAGATTAGACTTGTCGTTGGATATGTAAATTAAATAGATGTAAGATTGTAAGGAATAGAATAGGATCTCGGGCTCCCCACTTTGCAAAAGATGGGGAATAAGAGGAAGCCATGGAGTCATGGAGAGGTTCTTTCTCCCTAAGATTTTCATTCAGTTTCTATGCAATTTTTCCAAACTCTTTCAATAACAATTTTACATTCATTAGAAAAAAGAAGAAAAGTAATGAAATGATCAGTTAGTTGACACGTTAAAAACGAAAAAGCTGGGGCAAATGTTTTTTCAGACCTGACCTTATTACATGGTTGGTGACAAAGTGAATTAGAATTTTCTTTTATATACAGTAGTACTGAATCACATAAAGAATCACCAAGGACGTGTATGAGAAAACATCATAATGTTACTGCAAAATTAATGGTGATATCAAAGAACATATAGAGAAAACTGCAACTAAACAAACTTCAAGAAAGGTACCTTTTGGCTCCTCCCCCTTCAGGTGTTGTTGGTGGAATCTTTTTAAAATGGACAAAAGGAGAAGCTTCTCTATTTGCAAATGAAACGTAGAAATGAGTTGTATATATGTAGATAATAGATCACAACTCATAAAATTCATACAGAAGAAGATATTGTTTTTTTTTTTTGTTGTTGCAACAAAACTTGCATACAGTTCTCTCGAGTTGCTAATTTTATATCTTAAAAATACTCTGCTCAATGCTCTCATACACTTTAGAAACTTGCAACCAGAGAAAACTCTGGTTCTTGGTTCATCTTTCATCAGAGCAACTCGCAGAGAAAATCAGACTTTCTGGTCACATCCAAGCTTCTGGAACTCGGATTCTAAAGTATCGAATATCTTGGTGCCTTCCGTGGCTGGCTCAGGGAACCTAACGTGGACCGAACCATGTCTGACGGGTGCACTCGACGGCCCTTTAACCAAAGCCTGTTGCTTCACATAGTTGTATAACTCTTGGTGGAAAGAGTGGTCTAAAGAGAAACAGTTGTCTTCTGCTCCATTTGAGATATGCCTACCAGATCCAGAGCCAGACCCTTCTCTTCTACAGAAATGTGGCAGAGACTCATAGTCCATTACCTGGTAGCTCCAAAAGAACTCTTGTCAGTCTTGTTCTTGCACAAGAGAGAGGTCAATTGAATTGCTTTTTACCTTAAGCAACTCGTCTTTACCGCAGCCTTTGAGAACTTGAATCTTCTTCTTTGTCCTCTCTTGCAGCAGAGGCTTTATGGTTTTCCAACAAGCAGAAAATATGTAGGGGACATTGACTATATAATATGTCTCTGTCTTCTCTGGATAGTTCAAATCGTCTATTGTGGTTATAGTAGTCATTAACTGCACCCATTTGCCATATGTGATGAACAAATAAACACACACACACACACACACTACAGGTTCTTGTATAAACCATAAGTAAAATGTAATTAGTAGAAAAAAACCCAACAAGAGATTAGAGTTCATTTACCTTAATTTGACTTAAAGCTGAAAGCTTAAGACCAGACATATCCAAAATTTTCAAACAAGTGTAGATAGGACGTCCCTGTTTCTTTGTAGCAGATGGCTATTACAGAAAAGAAAAGCCCACACACACCATTATTAAAGAGAGACACTATGAAAGTAAAAGAGAGTTTTTGTAAATGGTCAAATACCAATACGACACGATCCCGGTACTCGTTCATTTGAATGTGAGACTGTACATAGTAGTGAACCTGAATAAAGAAGGATGAGAAGAAAGTTATGGTCAAGAGTGTTTGAACTTCATTTAAAAGTCTTCTTCTGAATATAGAGAGAGGGATTAGGCTTACGGAGGCTTTGTCATATGTGCTTAGCCCCACACCAATGGCAATGACAGGTAGACCCTACAAAACGTTTTAGATGCATTTTGATGCTTATTAAAAGTCAAAAGAAAGAAAGAAAGAAGGAGACTTATTAATAAGTAGAACTAGTAGTAAAGTAGTAAGTTTTACCTCTTTTGAATAACCAGAGAGACCGACAAGCTGAGAGTCTCTGATTCCTCTGTACAGCTCAGCAGGAACGATTGGTTTCTGAAAAGAAAATACAAGTACAGGATGAGAGATTAAAGGGTCACAGAATTATATAACAAAGGCTTTATGTAAACTCACGGTGAGTATGCTGTCAATCTCGTTTTGAGTCCTCCATTCTAAACAGTCAAGCAACTGTAACAAACTTGCAAATCATTAGTTTAAAGCTCATGTAATAAGAAGAAGAAGCAAAGGGAGAGAAGGAAACCGACCATTTTGTGAGATTTGTGGACATTAAAATCTCTGGCTTTAAGAAAGCGCAACAAGGTCTCTGTGGGATACCCTTGATGTATGTTCTGCACAAACCATAACATTTTTGTTATTTCCTACAAGAGTACACATAAAAAAGATCCAAAGTTGCATTTGACACACCAAACTGAAAACTCTGGAACAGCCACTGATCTTATAACTACAACAACTCTACAGATCCAACCAATTTGAAATAACCAAATGCAAACTGCTCTAGAGGCAGATTCAAATATAGATCTGGATCATATACACATGACACCAGATTGGTTCCAATTGACCCCCCCCCCCCCCCCCAACTTTAAAAAAAAAAAATTAACAGAAAACTGATGCTCAAAATATCAAATCTGAACTAGCAAATCTTGTTGGGGTGGGGGGAGTTCAATAAGCCAAAGAGGTTGGAGTTGAATCATTCTTTATGACCAAAGTGTAATCTGACTAACCCGATACGATTCTCTCAGTGATTCATCCTCAACTGTCAAATTACCACAACACAAGAAAGAAAAGAAAAAGATTGATGATTTAGTCGGTGGTCTTGGAACAAAGAAGCAAAAAAGCTTTTAAAAACATGAAGAAAGACACACACACACACACCATCTTCCATAAAAGTACGTAATTGCTTGACAGCTTCCTCACTAGCCGTGCTCATTTTCTCTCCAGCAGAGATCTCACACCTCTGATCTTGAGGACAATACTTCTTTCTCTCAAGCAAGGAAGTGAGAGATTCAGAAAAAAATAAGTTCACTTTTTTATTTATTTTTAATTTTATTTTTAATGGAGTGGTGAAGATAAAACTTTTTAAGAGTCAGAGAGAGAGAAAGTCTCAAGTCCTCTCTTTTCTTTCTCCCTCCAGTTTCAGTTCAGACAATTATCATCTTCACTTCTCTCTTTGTAATAAATAGAGGAGATTTTAGTTATTTTTTAATAAATTATTCCAATTTCGATCGAAGCATATAAAAGCTTCTTTTTCCATTTTCTGAAATTTCAAAATCATTTTGAAATTTCTCCACTAAAAAAAGTCTAGCGAGAATCTCAATTTGGCAGTAATGGTAGTTTCACTTTATTTTCCTATCAAAACTTTACTTATTCCTTTTACAAAAAAAAACTTTACTTATTCAAAAAAAAGACTTTCCTTATTTTCTTCAGTAATTGATGATTTTCCAGCAGTAAATATTCTTTCCGGAACAAGATCGACGTTATTTAATGACATTTTCCACATGCATGCAAAAAAGGCATTCACACCATTAATATTCTAGATCAATGAATCGATTCTAACACAAATTCTTGGATTAATTTACTATGATTACTATATTTCAGAAAGATTAATTAAGAAAGGAAAACAGCTTTGAAACGAGAGCGATTATTGCATGCATGGGAATCTAATTCTTTTGAATTTATTTGTTGATGATGTTCCAATACATACGCACTACTTCAGAAAAGAAATTGAATATAAATCAACTAACACTGTGTTTTTTTAACACGCTGCTATGATTAATATAATTGGCACGAGATTAGTGCAACAAAAGAAAAGAGAGAATAAGATGCGTGCACCCCATACAATACAATGGCTTCACCAAGTGAATAACAATATTTTATGAACAATAAAGCAAATCTGAGATTCAAAGAAAACCATAAGTGTCCACCATCACCGTCAATCATGTGTTGGTTCTCTCCACATTCATTCACAAAAATCAATAAGAAGAGACCCAACCCAACCCATATGACACATGCGTCGTCAACTATCCTCTTCCCTTACCTTTTCACTTTTTGTTCTATTATTTCTGTCGTTTTTCTACTTTATTTTTATTTTTAACTAATACTATCAATTATTGTATTTTAGATACTCTCACAACATATTCCTATGTTCCTTTTTCTCTTCTAAATTTGGACCTAACATATGGCATACGCAAAAAGAGAAGTAGAAGATAATATTCATTTCTCCAGTGTATTCTTTTTCTTATAATTTAAATCCTGAAAAATATAACTCATCCAAGAGTTTATATTTAATTCAAGTGGTTACTTAGTCAACATGTAACTCTATATATAAACACATGCACAAGTATCATTTTTGTGTGCACGCAATTATGCTTGACAGGCTTTTCTAATTGTTAAATACGAATTCACTACAATAGGATTTATTTTATTTATTTATTCCTTTTGAGAAATATAGGATTTAATTTGTTATAACCCGAGAAAAAAAACTTGATTGTAATGATTTGTGTGTATTACATTGGGGACAGATATTAATTCAATAACGGAGACGCGCAAGTAAGCAAATCCAAATGGCATTGCAAGAAGAAGAAGAATCCATTTCTCAAAAAAAAAAAAGAAGAAGAAGAATCCAAATGCCATTGCAAGACCTCCTTTCAGTTTCAGATTCACTGTCGTCTCAAATGATGACCAGCTCTGCATATATCCTCCCACTATTGCTGCTCTCCTGAGCCTAAACCCGTACTTAGTGCAACTTAAAATTTTAAGTACTTCAAAAAATTTCTAGATCTATTTTTTATTTTCAAAAAAAAAAAACCAATATTTGCATAAACTTTGATATAAGCTACATACCTATAATATACAACAAATTAGTTATGGATATGTAGTAATAAGGCCATCTCAACTCAAGTTACTTAAAAACACTCTAGTTTTTTTTTTTGCTAAACTGTAAATATCATATATGAATAAAAGTTATACAAGAAGAACTTAGTTCTGCACCATCTTGGCAAAAAAAAATTAAAAAAACAAGATAGAACAAATTTTGAAAACAGAAACAAGAACACCTATCTCAGCCACATTGACATGAGCGTAAGAAAAGGTTTCTTTGGCCTTCTAGCTGATACAATGTTCCTCAGCTGCCTATCAATGACAAGAAACAAGGAAGCATGAGAGATAGAGACTTGATTATGAATCAGGTTGTTCCTTTGCTTCTAGATATTAAAAATAGCAGACTGAACCACCAGCTTTCTCAAGAGAGTTAGCTTCTTTGATGGAGAGGATCTAATCCAGGAGAGAAGCTCCGACCAGGAGGTGAACATAGAAGAAGGCGGATGGCATCTTCTTAGGATCTCCTACCAAACCGCTGTGGCATAGGGACAGGACAGCATCAGGTGGTCTCTCGTTTCTTCGTAGCGCGCGCAGAATGGACAGTCGGAAGAGATTAGGAGACCCCAGGCTGCGAGGCGAGAACGTGTGGACAGTTTGTTGTAATTTGCTATCCACATGGTGAACGCAAGCTTCGGTATTCCACATTTGAACCAGACGACATCAACCCAGTCTTTGACCTCCTCTCTTGGCCGCAACACTTCCCACGTCGTGGCAGATCTGAAAATACGAAAAAGGTAATCAGCAGCTAACCATTCAACCTCATCAACAACATTTAAAAGGAGAGGCAAGTTAATAGTTGTAAGAACACTCTAGCTAAAGCACATGAAGGTAATATAACAACACTAAAGCAATCATACGATATCTCTTTAAGCTATAAAAACACACACATAACAAAGCCTAATTTAAGACAATATTAAACCTTAATTGATATGGTGCTAGCTTTTGTAAGAATTGTATATATATTGTCCTTATAACTGGCTTGTAATGGCTAATGGGCAACAAGAGTATTGTCAACGGTGTGAAGAAGAAGCAAGGGATAGTTCTCCTAAAATGAAATAAGTCATGAAATAGACGATGTAGAATGTTGGGTAGATAACATGTGCTGTGCCACCAATCTATCACATAGTAGGGACTAGGGAGGGTAGAACATATGTAATAGACAATTAATCGATACATGTAACATGTCAGCTTTTGTTTCTTTCACCAGATAGATTTTCACGACATAGAGTAGTAGACTGCTACGAAATTTGACGTAGATGTCCAAATGAGATGACCCCCAAAAGAAAAGATGGGCAGATGCAAAAACATGAAAACCAATTTGCAAAATCAAAACGGTTTTAAACATAATTAATTTATTAAACGGCGTCGTACAGAGGATTGGTTGACCTCCAAAACAGTTCTCTCCTCCTTTTTCTTCTTCTTCCCTCTTTAGTTCGTTCGTGGAAGCAAAGCAGGAGGAAGGATGGAGGAGGAATGTGGAGATAAAGTGATGATGTCGACGTTGATTGAATATGGGGTTTCGATCCCCGGCGATATCTCATCGGTGTCTCAGTTTACATCGGAGGCTCTGACGTCGATCTGCGCTCAGTTGCTTAATCTCATCGACCCGTCATTGTGGAGTGAGGAGATGCCTATTGTAGATGATTCTCTTCCGGAAAGGTATATGATCTTCTGCACTGATATCGCTCTCTCCGTCAAGAACCTTGGCTACATGGGCGACATTACTTATCATAAGGTCCGTATCCCTCTTTTCCAGACATTGATTAGGCAGAGATCAAAGGCAACAACTTTAGGGTTTAAAGGAACCTGCTTTTTTGTTCTCTTGTGTGGCTTTTTTCTTATTTTGTGTGTGTGTGAAATCATATTTCTGAAACAGATTGTGTCTGTGTGTGCGGCAGTTTCTGCATCCCTCTCAAGATGACTCTTTTAGGTTGCTTAGTTTCTTACTTGAGAGGCTTTCCGAGATCAAACAAGGACTCAAAGGTGATGATGATGATATCGCTAGCACTAGCACTAGCACTAGCAGGCCAAAAGTGGAGGAGACTTTCAGAGATGACACCTTTGATATGCATATACAGAGGGTTGAAGCTGTCCTCAAACATCTTACCATGACTCCTCAAGTCTCTCTTGCAGAAAAAGCTTCAGCAGCAGATGGTTCTGACTTCTTCTCCCTAAAGACACATGACCCTGTTACTGATGAACCCTCATTGAGACAGTCATCTGGATATGAAGAACCTTCTTCTATACACCCCTCTGACTCTGAGGTACTGGTACTGACCCTTTCTTCTTCTCTACATGCCCATTTGGTTGTACATTTTAAACCAGTTTTATTAATTTTCCAGTCTTAACCTTTATCATATGTATGCTTTGTAGACAAATTATGAGTCTCTTGAGTTACAGAATCAACATAACTTACTCTTGGAGCAACTTGAATCTGGATCATCAGAGCTACGCTGTCTTGACACTGAGTTGGAGCTGTTGACCATGGCTGCGGAGAGGTTATTGGATGAAAAACAGCCTGTTGATGGGTTATATCTCAAACAGCTTAATGAACAACTATTGCTCAAAAGGTGCAATATCGTGGATCTGAAAAAGCAATGGTATGAACAGTATTCTATATATTTTCAAGTTGAAAGCATCCCATGCATTGAGTTCCATGGACCACCACATGATATGATAACCATGAAATATATAACTGCTTACATAAAATAGATATAGACATCGATGGGAGCATTGGTTATAATTTACCAATGATTATTATGTATGTCTTCTTTCAGGGATCATGTAAGGCTGACTTTGGAAGCTAAAAAGCTATGTCTTTTGGACCAACTTCATGTGGAGGAGCCAGAGGCAAAAGAGAAGTTCCATAAGTTGAAAAAGACTGAACTTGATCTACAGTCTATCTCATCAGAAATTCAAAAGAGGTAAGCATAGAACTTGTGATTTTTTTGCCTGTCACCTCGATCACTCTCGTTATCATATTAATGTTTTACCTTCTCCCGGCAGGGAAGAGGAACGATGTAACCTATACAGTGAACTCGAGAAGCAGCCAAAAGCAACGTCACGGAAGTCTTATATTCATGGGATTAAAGAAATAACTAAAAATAGCCGCAAATTGGACAGTGACATTCAGAGGATTTCAGGGGAGACTAGGGATCTACAATTAGAGAGTAACTCCATCCGAGAACGTTTGCACCGATCATATGCTGTTGTGGATGAGATGGTTACAAGGTATGAGCATTTCATCTGGTGACATGTTTGCATTCTCTGGTCAAAATCGTCAGATAAACACCCAAAGAAGGTGTACCATGTCTATCCTGGCTATACTGTGGTGATGAGGATTGTTTTACTTTTTTTTCCGGCAGGGAACTGAAAAAGGATCCAGCCATACGACAGGTGTACAAGCTAGTGACCAGTATCCACGGTATTTTTGAGCAAATATCTGAAAAGATCCTCATGACTGATCGGTTAAGAAGGGAAGCAGTTGACTGCGAGAAGAAGTTGGGTTCCATCAAAAGTCGGGGCATGAGTCTGGAGAAATTGCAAGCCGACCTCGATGCTATCAGGCAAGAGAACGAAAGTCTTGAAAAACAATTAAATTAATGTGGTTTCTAATACATCATCACTGAAAGAAACATACAGCCTAGAGTATTTGGAGTTATCAGAGAGCCTTCTGTTATTGTGCTTTCGAACTGTTTGTTTCACAGAGAAAGAGTATCTTTTTTTTTCTTTCTGAAGACTAAAGAGAAACCAAAAGCTGATTCAGCTAACTCATTTCTGATATATATATGTTCGAGTATTTGAGAAAGAAGTAAATTAATGTGGTTTATAAGTTTACTGAACGAAACATACATCTGCTGCTGTGCTTCCAGGTTTTGAGACAGTGTTTGTTTCATAGAGAAGAGTTTCTTTTTTCCGAATTTTTTTTTTAATGCACAGTGGATGTTGAAGCTTCAGTTTCTGAAAAAAAGAATTGATGCTACGAATGTGGAGAAGACAAAGAAGTACGATTGATTTTGGATGGTTTTGATAGTATGCAAAAGCCGAATCGCAAAATGTATAAAAAATCCAACCCAAGCAAAACTTCATAATCAAAGACGTTTTCTCATTTATTCAGGATTTTCGATGGTTTTGATAGTATGCTGCTCTTGTATTTGGCAGGCAGAAGCACCTCATTTTGATCCTTTCATAGTTCGAAAAGTGGAAACTTGTATGTTGCAGTTCAAAAAGTGTGGAAACATGTATACCCGTATTTTCTTATAATAAAGCAATCCAAGTTCAAATTCATGCATAATTACATTCAAATGCAAAGGTTCAGCCAAAACAACTAAAAGAAGCACTACTATGCATACCACATGATAACAAGAAAGGCAACACGTATATGTACGGTTTTAAAAGACCATATTTAACGGAAAAACAACGCGCGAAAGAGAGTGAGTGCTTGATACCAATACAAGAACACACGATTAAACTCTATAAAATATCATATAAAACCAGCAATTAATAATAACATAATTGTATTTAGTTTAACACAGAAAACAAAATTAACAAAAATGCATTAGAAAGGTAGAAAAGTAACGTCTAATTCAAGTCTCCAAGTACACGTACGAGACTCTCACTCTGATCCATCAACATCACGTAAACGGACTCTTTATCAGTTCTAAACCAGTGGTCCGGTATTCCTTTTATTTCGATCTTTGTCATATCATTGCTTCCAAGGTCATAAGAGAGAATGTGAAAGGGAGAAAACATATCCTCTGGTACAAAGAAAACCTTGTTATTGTGAGTTGTACCTTTCATGTTGTATATAGTTTTGTTATTAATCACCAGATGTAACTGAGAAGATTGCAAAACCATAGTTTTCCTTGACCAGCCAGCATCTTCCACAGCCCATAAATCAAGCATACCCTTTTCTCTAAGATTGGTTTGGTCAATGATAGTTACTTTGCCACCATACTCTATAAGACTCACATTCGTGATCCTTTGAAGCACTTCATCTCCGTCCCTACGAGGTACTTGGATCATTTTGAAGTCTCCGGATCTAATGTGGAAGCTCACCAGCGCTACATTATACCTACCAGTCCAACCCATGTAATATATAACCCCATCAATACACACTCCTCTTTTGGCCGGAATGTGAGGAAGAAAGTCTGGAGAAGCCTTTTTCCAGGAACCTTCTCCTCCAGCTTTTAGGACAAAGACCTTATGCTCTGACCTCATCACTCCCAAATGTTTCACGTAGTCACCAGTTGACCAGACCACATTGTACTGGTCGATAACTGGGTCATATCCAAAATAGTAACCGTATGCGTCGGCTTCTGTTTGGGATTTGATGGGGGCAGGTAAGGTGACAAGTTGTCGGGTGGCAGGGTTATAGATCCGCGGCTTTGCCATAAAGGAGTAGCACATGAAGCCACAAAGATTTTGTAAGATGTGGCCTCCCACCCGTTGGTGGGTCAGATTGTGGTCAACCACAAAGCAGGAAGAAGAAGCACTAGTAGTGTCTTCAGCCAATGATAGTGTTACAGAGTTACGGTAGTCAGTGTTATCCTGCAAACACATGTAAATTCTAGGACGAGGACGGGTTGGTACTGTGAGAAAACGGTTGCTGAAATACCGTGAGCTGATAAGGGATGACCAAAGCTTTGAGACACACTTGAATCTCATCAGAGATTTAGCTGGCAATCTTGTAAGGATCTCCTCCATCACCACATCATTAGGAATCTCCATCTCCTGCTGATGGAATCTTCTTCCCTTCATTCTCTTCCGATGGATCACAGATAAACGAAAAGACAAACCCATGTCGACAGAGCTTCTGTTGAATCCGTTAGGGTTTTACCACAGATCTTCTTAAATTATAAAGTAGAAGGGTAATTCACGTCAGATATAATATCATAATACATACTGATGTGAGAACATGACGCGTGTCCATCTTTTAATTATACGGTGCGTTTTGTTTTTGTTTCGTTTACACTACAGCACGAAGGGTAAGAAGTACAGTATGTGGGCTTCATATATATATTTCTTCGCTCTTTGATTCCAGCCAGGTCTCGAGATAGATACCCTCCTTAGCCTCACAAGTCACAACCCGTGTTTGGACGGAATTGATCAGGGTTCAACCCGTTCTTTGTTCGAGAGTTTCAGATGCTGGAGTCAACGTGAGGATTCTATTTGACGGTTTAGATCGCAATGTAATTCAAACTTACGGGATGCCATTTAACAACCATCTTTACTTCTTTGACCATGGCATGGTAAAATCATTCAAAAAGCTTATTATCTCTCTTGAGGCTGTGGATGACACCTATTAAAAGGCCGGCAGGACAACATATTCGGCTTAAAGCTCCGACGAGGCAATGATAAAGAGCGAGTAGAATAAGTCCAACGAGAAGGTGTTGAACGATCCAATGAAACCTTATCACGAAACAGTAAGAATATGAATATGTTTCTGACAAGAACTCTGTTTCAATCGAGCATAAAGCTAAATATCTTTATCATTATGTAATGTATCAGCTTCTTCTTATGTCTCTGAAACCTGGAGTCGAACTGAATCTGACCCCATCTTCTTAACGGGTACCATTTCTCTTCAAACTTGCGTTTAAATTCTTCTTGATGACTGCTCTGTTTCTTGAAATGCTTATAATCCATCAGTGGAAGAGCAATCCATCATATCAGCATTAACTTTGTAGGGCAGAAAATTGGCATGTGGAAGAAGCGTAATACTATCTCATTGAGTTTTTTTTTTTTTTTTGCATCGTAGTAATCGTAAGTTATCTATCTCTCGAGTAACATGGTCTGTCTTGGGATGATCCAGTCCAGCTCACTTTCTACACTATTGTGTGTGTGTGTCACAAGTCAGATAATAGGGAAACAAGAGCTTACCACGTGTGTCTCTCTCTAAAGATAGTTTTGTTGCTTTCGTTTTTTTTTTTTTTGCCAGAGGTGGAGCATTCAAAGTGCACATCATCTCAACACTTCTGGCGGTTAGTGTTTTCTGGTTTTATATCATATAATTTTGTGACATTACACTTCACCTCTGCTCCTTATTTCAGTGAGTTAAATATCTGAAAAGATCTGACCAGGTGTACAAGCTAGTGACCAGTATCCACGGGATTTTTGAGCAAATATCTGAAAAGATCCTCGCGACTGATCGGTTAAGAAGGGAGAAGCAGTTGACTACGAGAAGAAGTTGGGTTCCATCACAAGTCGGGGCATGAGTCTGGAGAAATTGCAAGCCGACCTCGATGCTATCAGGCAAGAGAACGAAAGTCTTGAGAAACAACTTAATTAATGTGGTTTCTAATACATCATCACTGAAAGAAACATACAGCCTAGAGTATTTGGAGTTATCAGAGAGCCTTCTGTTATTGTGCTTTCGAACTGTTTGTTTCACAGAGAAGAGTATCTTTTTTTTTCTTTCTGAAGACTAAAGAGAAACCAAGAGCTGATTCAGCCAACTCATTTCTGATATATATGTGTTTGAGTATTTGAGAAAGAAGTAAATGAATGTGGTTAATAAGTTACTGAACGAAACATACATGTGCAGAGTATTTGAGGTTATTGGAGAACCATCTGCTAATGTTCTTCCAGGTTTTGAGACAGTGTTTGTTTAATAGAGGAGTCTTTTTTTTTCTGAATACTAAAGAATACCAAAACCTGATAAAGCTAAGTAATATCACTGATATATGTTTGCAAGAGAATACAAACAAAAGAGGCATCATCAGTTTTTCATAGCTATTCCATATGGGATCATCTTCCCAAACGTTCCTTTATGTATTGTCACAACAAAAAATATGGCAAAAAGGTTTGCTACTTTGAAAGCACATCTTCTTCCCACTTTGTAATTGTCAAACCTAAATTCCTCCGGGGATGATGTTTCCTATTTACACCCAAAAATCCAGACTTTAACACAGTTCGATGTGCATCTTCCATAGCTGCTTCCCCTTGGCCTAATAGTTGTTATTGACCCTATTTGTTACGGCAGCTTGAGGTTGCTGATGGGCAATGTTTGGGTGCCTAATGGGTTCAGACATAGCCGTTGTGATGAGTGGCGGTGGCAGTGGCGTTAAAGTCTGATATATAGTTGAAGGAGCGGGCATGGGGAGTGATGGTTGGTGTATTCCCATGAGCCCCCTGTGACCAGCCTGCACGACTGGGAAACCAAGTGGCTGACCTTGCAGGGCTAGGTTGTACATTTGACTCATCTGCAGATTGCCAAGTCCCTGTCCAATCCACCCAGCTGCATTTCCAGTCTGAAACAATAATATCATGAATACCAGCTTAGTTATATATACTCAACAACAATTATCAGCGCAAGGATACAACAGAAAGGAAACTGACCATTGGTGAAGTCCTTTCTTCACTACTGATAGAGTTTAAGGCGGTTGCAGATGGGATGTGAGTAGCAACTGTGGAAGAAGTATGTTGGGATGGGTTTGTTGTAGGAGGGTTCTCATTCTCGCCTACTGGTGCTATATGGGTAGGTGCTGCTATAGCAGCCCCTGGTGGAAAATAGGACTGCTGAGGAATTCCATTTGGGCTCAAGAACTGGTGCATGTATGGTGGTGCCATATAAAAGGGTGGGTAATAGGGACCGTAAGGGAAGAAGCTGGGAGGGTATTGTTGTCCAAAAAGATGAGCTGCCTGCTGAGAGACTGCTGCTATGGAGCTCTGACCTGGCGGATACGATACTAATGACATAGCTGGGGCATTAGAATTTCCAGGCTGCAATTTGAAAACCCAGGTATCAGAAGAAAAAAACTAAGATTAGATTTTTGTAATGTTTGCATCTATTTTGATAGGATATAACACGTGCCTGAGTCTCAGCTCCTTCTGTGTTAACTGGTTGGCCTAATGCTGAAAACGAGGGAACAAGACCAAACACGCTGAATGGGGCTTCTTGACCATAAGCAATTTGATGAGGTTGTGTGTTCGGTAAAGCTACGTCTCTCTGTTCATCTTCTCCAGAAGGGACAGTGTGATTTGAATGCCTCACTAGCTCAGCTCCTGGTGCTGAATTTGAAATCCCATTATCCTTATCTTCGAAATAGGATGATGCACCTCTGCATAAGAAGTTATGGTAGTGAGATACAAACATGAAATCTGAAAGTTAAAAGGACAAGCCAACAAGGAGAAAATACACAATCCAATATCATAAGGAAAGACCTTCCCATACGCAAAACTGAAGTAGTTTGAAAACCATATATCAATAGTCATATTCAACTCAGACTGGCAACAGCGTGTCTGAACAGACATTGCAGTTGGTATATAACCAAAGCAGGAATATGTAGAGTCAAATAACTAAGTCACTAACCTAGCAGAAGCAACCGCATGAATGCCATTGATAGTGGGAGAAGAATCTCTCTCATCATCCCCTGTCCCGTGAGAGGACTTAAAATCAGAGTCATCACCGCCACTAACACCATAGTTAGAAGATAACTCTTTCACAAAATCAGAATTAAAACTGCCAAACGTGAGACCATTTTGCAGTTCTTCTGCAACCTGAAGGTGCAACGGAAATGTAACGTGTGACCGCTCGCCAACATCTGACTTGAGAAGCGATCGCGGTTTGCCTTTCTTGGATGCAGTCTCATTTTCGGTGACTGTAACAAAAAGAAATCAGGGATTGAATCAAATAACAAGCCATAGATATTTCTGACTTAACTAGATGAGCAGAGAATGAACATAGAGCTACTTTGATGAATACACGGAGGTAAACCAAAGGTCCACAGATAAAATGCAAACATACCCTGATCAGAATGACTACTGCCATGAGAAGCAGAAAGATCCTGTCGACCAAAAGTATATGACTGCAGCTCTGCTGGGTGGTTATTCACAAGAGGCTGAGAGATCTGAGCAGAAATTACATCTTGTGTATGGTTCTGTACAACAGAGACTGATACAGGTGTAGCAACTTGTTCTGAACTTGCTTTAGATGTCTCTTCTAGCTCGACACCATCCTCGGAGAAAGAAGTAGATTTGGAAAGAGGATTTTTCTCTGCAACTCCCTTGTTCACAGTGGCAGTGAAATCATTTTCAACTTTATGATGGCTGGGAAGACTGGTAGGAGCAGAAACCCTATAAAAGGTACCGTTTAATCTCTAATATACTATATAGGAGAAAAAAATATACTACGGATTCAACAAACACGTAGAGAGACAGACAGGAGGATGAAAAGAAAAAGTACTTTGTCGGACGAGGTACTGTGGGGTTTCTTGGTCGGTTGTTAGTATTAGGAAGAGAAGATCTAGAACCCCCTGTGACATGATTAGGTCCACTCTCCCTTTTAAAGGAGGCACTTCTTCCATTGCCTGCATCAGAATGTTGCTTAAAACAGGGAAGAGAAGTACAATTGTCATTCAAAAGAAATAAAAATCAAAGTACCATGATAAGTGTTAGTAGAAGCAAAGTTCCTCCGGCCAGTTCTGGCACTTGCTTGGTTAACTGGCACTAGATTCTGCAGACAGAAATCAAATTAGATAATGAAAGCAACGTCATTTTAAGTGAGTTCAAAACTTGCCTCCTTCTTTTTGTCCCTTTTGCTTTTGACCTCATGAAACGTATCTGCAAAATTATAATGTGATGCAGCTGAGATACAGTAGAAGAAGATAGAAGCAACTTTCATGAGAAGAGAGTTATGCTACATTGTCTAGACATCCATACACAATAACCAAAACGCCCACCCACTAGAATACGAACTAAATTAAAAAAAAAAAAAAAAGAATCTCTTTTGATATGATTCCAAGTGGTAAGAGATCAACTATGAGAGAAGTAAGTAAGGCGATTTTAGACACAATAAACCTTGTTCCAAATTCGAACAATTTGAGGCACCAAAGTGAAACTTAAAACACTTGCAAAGCCATAGGAGAATCCATCAAATTGATCTTCCCAAATAAAATCAAAACTTTATCGCAATTATAGCCTAAACAGATGAATGTCAACAAATCTCAGAGGCAAGGTTCATTTAACGAAAGAAGAAAAAAAAGGCAAACCCTAAGTGGAGGGGGAGGGGGGGGAGTGAGTTAACCTAAAAAGCGGAGCTTCTGGGCGGTCTCGAAAGGATCATTAAGGGATTCCTTATAGACGGCGTAGATATCCTCGTCGGAGTGCTGCTTCCCCGTAATCTCTCTTATACTCTGAAGAGTTTCACGGAGATGAGGAGGAATCGAAACCCTAGAGGAGCCGCCATCAGCCGAGCTGTTCATTGTTTTCTTTTTTTTTGGGGGAAGAGAGGAGAGAAAGCGGGAGGAGAGAGAAAGTGCAAAAATTGAAAATTGGAGGAGAGACTTCCCCTTGAAAAAAAATACACACTCGTTGCAAAGACGGTCTTGTCCTCTGTATTATTATATTACTATCTGTTCCCTCACCATTGTCGGTTACTTTTATACGCTGACGTCACTTGCCTCTGGTAACTCTTCTTTTTTTTTAACTCTTTGGTAAAAATATGTAGTTACTGTAAAGTATCACCATTCACAGTTTTTTTTTACAACAAATTACAATTATGTAATTACCCAGAAAAATTTACAATAGTGAGTATGAGTAGGAGAGGTTGTCACAGGCAGGACCTTCCATCTATTTCAGCCTCTTGCTTGCTCCACAAAGTAGCTGTAAAAACTTCAAGAGTCTTCTCTTTGCACAACTCAACAACTTCCGAGATTCGTGGTCATTCAAGTCGTACTGAACCGGACAATTCAAGCATTCTTTGCCAACTTTTGCTGCACACTCGCTTCTGCTACAATATCAACAGCGACGGTCCTCCTTCTCTTTCACATTTCCAGCATACGGTCTCCGGTCTTGGTGGAATGTTTGCATTCTTCTTGCCCCGGGGCTGGACCTTTTAAGTCTTTAACCACATCTGACTCTTAATACTCTTGTCTTTTGTACATTTTACACGTACTTACGAGCTTGGAGAAAAGGTCTCCCTAGTAGTAGTAGTATCACCCACCATTGTTGTTCAGCAGTCATCGACCACAATTACTTCATCTCCCTCATCATCTGCATGCATCTACTTTATCCTTATCGTTTATATTGGTTTGTTCCGAAACCAGCAGCACTATGCGCTTGCTGCTCATCTCCTCGCATGCATCATCCATCTGCTCTGGTTGATGATCTCTATAAACAGGGTCATTTACTTCTACGGTAGGTAGGAGCTGCACTTGTAAGATTATTCTCCATTGTACTCACATCTCTCAGCTACAATCCAAACAAAAGATGAAGAAGAGGGAAGAAGAGTGAGTCATGAAGGAATTTTTTTACCTTCTCCAGTGCACATTGTGGCAATGACATGTTCTTACGGGCAATAATAAATGGAACTTTGATAGCTGCGGCATGCCCGGTCGTAGTTCTGATAGTGGAATCTAACAAACATTTGAGAAGAAGCGACTGAGATTTAGGAACCAATACAACATGATCCTATGACTCTACTTGTGCTAGTCATTTGTTTTTACAGTATGCTCACTCTCATACGTGTTTCAGAATGGCATTGAGAACATGGGTGCTGCTCAAAGATAAATCAAACTCAATTCTTGGAAGCAGCATCAATCTTGGTTGGATCAAACAAGAACTCCAAGATTGTAAGAGACAGGACTTCATTGATCCTGCTTCCATAGTCATTTTAGTGGAAGGATAACCCATGTTCATCAAATCTGAAACCAAAAGGAGATTTTTTCTGTTAGATAAAATGGTTCTTGAAACTATATAATAAAAGAGAGGATTGAGTTATACCGAGTGTGCAGCGGAAGTCCTTGACGAATTTGGATACACCAAAACCATTCAGCGATTTGAGGAGGCAGAGAAGAATGTTCATTCATGAGATCCTCAAGGCTACTCAAATCACTCTCTTTCCATTTCCCACCACCCCACTCGTAGGACGGGTCAAAACCCACGGTGGCAGCACCCCCTGCCTCCTCCAACAGTAGACGTGGAACCTCCTCTGTCCGAAACTCTAGTGCCTTTCATCGGAGGATAATCCCAATCGCACAAAATCTGGGAACTATTAGTGTCTGAATAATCATTCTCCATTGCGCACTGTAAACAAATAAACAAGAAAAAAAAAAGTTAAAGAGACTTCATTTACTCTTCTTCCTTTTGGATTTGAAAGCTTATCAATTCAAAACAGCTCCACTAGAAAAGGACAAGCCTTGAGCTCCCCTCCTAGAGTCGAAAGAAAGAGATGACTTACTGTATAACTAACTGCTCCTCACCGTTGAATATCCCATTCCACAGACTTATATTCTCAACCGTCAAAACTGTATTTAAAAAAAAAAAAAACACTAGCTAACTAAAAGCCCGCCTGACATCATAGCAATTTGGGCCTGGCCCATTAATTGTTTCCTTTTTGGAAACAAAAAATACACATTTTACGGATTGAAACCCAAAAAAAAAATCAATCACTGATCTCCCTTTTGGCTTTTGTGTCTGTCATGTAAAACCGAATCGTCAATTCAATTTTTTTTTTTGTTTCTCTTTGTTTATAGGAAACTAAATCGGGTCGATAGCCAAAGGAAGCTGTAACGTTACCAAATAAATATTTAGAAACTCAAAGAGAATAGAGAACAGACACATTTCATCACACACTTCAATGGCGACCGTGAGAGAGCTCTCCTCCTCGAAGCTTATAAGAGATTCTGATGATGAAGATGAAGTATGGGTGACACACTATTCATCGAACCATCAAATCCTTCTCGTCGGCGAAGGAGACTTCTCATTCTCTTGCAGCTTAGCCACTCGCTTTGGCTCTGCTTCCAATATCTGTGCTTCCTCCCTCGATTCTTACGGTTACAACTTACTTCATTTGCTTTACGTTTCTTCGAGAGTGTTTTTAGGGTTTTGATCTCGTTGGCAACAGAGTTTTGTTAGGGTTTTGACCGAAAGCTCTTTTTTATCTTTCAAATGAGAAGAATCCAAAAAAGGATTTTGCATTGTTCTGCTGAAAGGTTGTACCTTTTAACTTTGATTCTCCCTCTGCTCTTTGATTGATGTCTCTCTTATGGTGATTTGAAAGCAGATGATGTGGTTAGAAAGTACAAGAAAGCAAGTTCTAACCTTGATACTCTGAACAGACTTGGTGCTTCCCTCTTACATGGTGTTGATGCCACCAAACTCCAACTTCACCCTCATCTTAACTCCAGAAGATTTGACCGTATCATCTTCAACTTCCCCCACGCCGGCTTCCACGGCAAAGAGACCGATTCAAAACTTATACAGTAAGTATAGTGCTGCTGCTCTCTTTCTCGCAGTTGAATTGTGTACTGTTATATCACATGTTCTTCTTTTGTGTTTGTTTGTTTGTACTAGGAAGCATAGACAACTGGTGTTTGGATTTCTCAATGGTGCAAGCCGTATGTTAAGAGCTGATGGAGAAGTTCATGTCTCTCACAAGAACAAAGCCCCTTTTTGTCACTGGAAGCTCGAGGAGCTCGCTAGCAGATGTTCTCTTGCGTTGAGACAACGTGTGGCGTTTGAGAAGAGCGAGTACCCTGGTTATGAGAATAAGAGAGGAGATGGGTCTAGATGTGACTTGCCTTTCCTTTTAGGAGACTGTACTACTTTCAAGTTCACTGTCTCTCGCGTCGCTAAGGAGATTTATGCTGAGAAGTCGAGATGGAGAGAAATGAAGGAACGAGAATCAAAGTTGCTCATGTATCCCCTCCAGCCACAAATACAATCTCAATGTGTTATCCAAAGACCACTACTTTCCTTTGATCTCAGCTATCACCACCAGGACCGTTGCCATAGGCAAATGCAAGATCCTTTTGTTCAACCAAGAACATCTCCATTGGATCTTGGTTATTACCGAGAACTTAGATGTTCACAGTTTGAAGATGCTAGCTCTATTCGAGCAACACAAATACCAGCGTCCTTTGCTCTAGAAAGACACCATGATCACTGGTATCAAGACAGCTTAAGATGCAATGAAAGAAGCGGCCTCCAGTTCCATGACTTCAGTCATTATCATCCTCAAGAAGAACGGTTCCTTGAAGAATGCTCACGCCGCTTCAGTGGAGTTCCGCTTGATATTTATAACAGGGGAACACAGAGCTATCCTCATGGGTACACTGGAGAATTACCACGCCCTCTGCTTTGGCAAGAACCATTCTTCCTAGGCTCCTCTCATGGCTGGGAAGGAGGAAGAACAATGTCAACAAGTACCAGCTTTCATCATTTGCACACAGAAGAATCACAAGAAGGAAGGTTGATTTGGCAGAGAAACCTCAACATTTACCATCCATACCACTGGTAAATCATACTGGCTTCCAGTGAGTGAAGGCTTTGGAGTTACAAAGCAAAAAATCTTTTTTAAGAATTGCGGTTGGACAGCTCAAAACTGCGACTATCTCAGTATGGGGGATGATAATGTTAGCCCATGTAGGAGTAGATTTTGTGTATCTATTTTAGCTTTTTGTTCGTATAATGAATGTGTTAGTGGAAATGGTTGATGAGTCTTTCATCTTGCACTGTTTTTAAGTATCGATCATAAGCAAGAGATTTATCAATACCGTTGTTTTAACGGTCAAATCTATCTATCTCCACAGTAGGTGCACTAACAATAGGCTTTTTATAATTTAGTTTTCTTTGTAGACATGCCTGACTACAATCTAATAATATAATCAAGTATTCTCACCTTATGAGTTATGACGAGGGTAAGTGCTTTTTCTTTTCCTCTTTATAGATCTCTTCCGTGAAACAAACTCTCTTCCAAACATAAGAAACATGACTACCGATAGTTCTGAAGGTGGATATGAGCGAGAGTGAGATATCAATGAAGAATAAAAACAAACTCTCCATGGCTTCTTTTTTTTTTAATTACTTGCAAGCCAAGTTAGGTCATTTCTAACGTTTCAGCAATGTGATTAAGCCAAGTTGTTAATTTTGTTTTCTGTTTAACAGGTTCTTATACTAAAAATAGATTTCGATTGTTGCTTTGGAGGTTTCATTTTTTTTTCTTCAAATACAAAAATCTGTTTTGATCATTCTTACAATCCAAACTCAATAAATCAAAGATGAAGCAATTCGCCGGACTTCTATTCCTCTGCATCCTTCTTCTCTCCTCCAATGCAGGAGATGCAGATTCCGGTCTGATTTCCAACTTGTGCAAACACTCCGACGATCCAAAACTATGTCTAGCCAGCATACAGGATAGTCCCGAGTCACGCAACTTCGCAGCCACCAACAACGAGATCGAGATCATAGCTATCTCGGTGGCGTCTGCTAATGCCTCCGCCACTTCCACCTACATCAAGGAAAAGCTCAGCCTCGAGGATCTTGAGCCGGCGATGGAGGTCACGCTCGAGGACTGCCAGAAGAACTACCAAGACGCTGTGGAGCAGCTTGACGACTCGGTCTCTGCCATGCTTGCCAACGCACACACGGATGTGGATGTCTGGCTGCGTGCGGCGATCAGTGCCATTGAGTCTTGTGACAGCGATTTGGTGTCACGTGCTGGGAACGATGCAGAGCTTTCACAGAGGAACAAAGTTTTTCTGAAGCTGTGTAAAAACGCTTTGATGATTAACAAAATGTTAACATGAGATTAAATCCCCAAATATTTGAGTGTTGTTGCATATAGTAATTTACTTGTTCCTATGTTTTCGGTCAATTTCTTGTTGCTTTAGTTAAGCTGAAATCATTTGTAACCGAAGAAAACATCAAGAGGATATTGTTTTATCATAAGTTCACGAATACAATGTCTTTTTTGGTCAACAAGCCTTGGAGAACCGGTCCGCTCATGAGAGGGCGAAGGCTTGTTGAGGACGTACCACCTTTGAGAAGTTTTTTCAAGAGGCGATTGATGCTGAAATATTTAAATAAAATAAAATTTGGAAATTCTTTTGGTTAATGTGAACGACGCGAAACGATTATGGCAATAAAATTTGAAAATTTTATTCGTAAATTTTGTTTTGAAATATTTAATTATTTTTATTTTGTGTGAATTCCAATTTGAAAATTATTTAATTTTATATTTAAATATTTAAAATTATTTAATTTTATATCCACTATTCCAATACCACAAGAACTAAAAGCAGTTTTATTTGCTCAACGTCAAGATGCTGTTCGAAAAGATGTCGAACGTGTTTTTGGAGTCTTGTAATTTCGCTTTACTATTGTTAAAAATCCAGCACTTTTTAGGGATAAAGTCAAAATTAGGAAGATTATGAAAGCATGTATCATATTCCATAATATGATAGTAAAAGATGAACGAGATGGATACACTCAATTTGATGTTTCAGAGTTCAAACAAAGATGGATACACTCAATTTGAACGAGATGGATAGCTTTGACTTGCTAATACTTTTGACCTCCGTCAATACGCGAGTGCTACATTGCTAATCGTGAATAAGCACACTGATGCTAGGAATTTAATTCCTAAAACAAATGTTGTAATATGAGTGAAATGTCGAACCAATTCCAAGGGATTCAAAGCACCAAGAATGCAAGTACTTCCTTAATCTAAGCGCAATCGAAGATTTGATGATTTCTAGAACCTAATAAGCAATAACTTAAACAATAAAAACAGTAAATCAATGAACTTTCTTTTATGAGAAAGGAGAACTCATGGGTATAGGAATTTAGACTTTGGGTGATCAAGCTCCGAACTAAGGATGGCAACAGTCAATCAAACTAATCAACCTTAAGCTTAGACACAATCTTAAACAAACTCTATGTCTAGATGAATGCTCATTTGCTAACATATTTCAGACATCAAATGTCTTTGGCTGAATAATACAAAAGCAATCATTAACAAACAAGTCTATTGGCTATCTTAACACCCTTAACAACAAATGCCTTTGGTAAAGTGTGTTAAGAGCTTAGGAGAGTTGACTCAGACATATCATCGAACACCTTGCGGGTGGGATATGTCTAAAGATCAACTTTTGAGAGGCCAACTCAATAGATGCATAACGATTACTCTCCTAGGCAAAGAATAAGGTTTGATTAATACTAAAACATCCTAGAACTAACTTAATCACCCTAAATCTTCCTAACCCATGAATTCAATGGTGGATTACTCACTAAGGTTCATGATCATTCTTGAACTCATTTTGAGTTTCAGATTGATCATAAACAGGGATGTGAGAACTGAATTCAACAAGAAAATAAGATAAGAACAAGAGAATCAATGATTAAAAGATGAAATCTCCAATAGTTTTTTGATGTTTACCAAGTAACAAAGATAGGTTAGCCTCTGGTGGTTTACACAATACTTAAACTTAGGTTTTAGAACACAAAAAACGTGCATACAAAGGACTAAAATGCCCCTGAGAAATGTTTAAGTTCGAGATGAAACGGGCTCGGAGCGACCAGGAGGGGTCGCTCCGCACAGCCGCTGCAGATGAGACGAGCGAGCTGATCCCCTCGCTGGCTCGGGGTCGCTCCAGAGGATGAGGCGCAGCGGGCAAGGGGAGCCGCTCCGGCTGGTCGCTGCGAAGAAGACGAGCGAGCTGGTCTCCTCGCTGGCTCGGGGTCGCTTCAGGGGATGAGGCGCAGCGGGTAGAGGGAGCCGCTCCGGTTGGTCGCTCCGAAGAAGACGAGCGAGCAGCACCGGCCGCTGAGGTGAGGCCGCTCCAGGTAGTGAAACCGCAGCGGGCAGCACGGGCCGCTGGGACATGTCGCTCCGCTGGGTGAAGTCGCAGCGGGTGGTCAGGGTCGCTGCACTGAGGTCGCTGTGAGCTCTTGGTCGCCCCTAAATCACTCCTTTTGCCTCTTTTGAGTCCCTAATGCATCCCAAATGCTCCATGTGGTGCTCCAACACCTGATAAGAACTTATGTATGCAAAATGCAACCTAAACATGCCTAAATCCTATTCTAGATGATCAAAATGCATGCTAAAATGAAGATAAAACAATGGGAATAAGCAAGACATCAACTCCCCCAAACTTGTTCTTTACTTGTCCTCAAGTGAACTTGCAAGAACTCATGGGGAGAGAGGTTTGAAGCTGGGAGCTCATAGCCAAAAGAAGTACTTCTTAACACTCAACTTGACATCCTAAAGAAACATAGCAAGTAGCAAAAGCACACTATCATGTATTACTCTAGCTTCTCTAGGCCTATCAATACCCTTATGCCTTTACGCAAGATGCAATACTCATTAACCAACAAGTCTTCCTAACCAGCTCTCACATTAATTCACACACACACACAAGGTGGATTCTCACAAATGGGCAGATGATCTCAATCATTTGGCTAGGTAAACAGATGGTCTAAAGTGAATGAAGAGAAGGGTTCAAATGCATCATTTAAAGTGGTTATCACTCAAGAACAAGGAGCTTGATCATTATGCAAAATTTATCTAAGATTAGAAGCAACTCATGCATACATGGATCCATTCTCATCATTCTACCCTTTTCCTAAGTGATTTCAAGTTCTACCCCTATTCACTTCATTTCACAACCCAAATAGCAACTCATTTTTCATGATTAGCCCAATGAACATGCTATTTCTCTTTACTACTAGGGATAATTTTTGCCTAGGTTAGCTCTTCTACTTCTCTTTTCCCTTCCCCACTATCTTATTGATTCTTTTTATCATTCCCCTTTTTTTTTTTCTTTTTGTTTTCTTTTTCTTTTTTTTTTTCTTTTTTTTTTTATTTTTCAGGGGGAAGGAGTCAAATAGCACAATCTAGAGCTTTCTTTTCTTTTCATTCTAAGGTCCCTAAAGCTTATCTTTCTCACTACCCAAACCCAAGATACAAACTCATTTAGGACATGCACCCAACCATCATCCTAGAAGCTAGCTCAAATAATGTTCCTATGCTAGCGAGAGATGAGAACAAATCCATGTCGCCTCCAATACTCTCAAGATTTTGCACATGACAAGCTATCAGAAAAGGCCTCACTCAAGCAAATCAATGTTGGCTTCAAAGAAAGGTAAGGGCTCAAGGGTGAGGGAGTTCCATTTGGGTTAACAAAGAGTGGTACAATGGACAAAGATAACCCAAATGTGAATGAGAACCATAATTAAGTATGCAAATGCCCATAAGTGAGAGAAATTAAGTTCATTTAAGCCTAGTTCAGATTGGAGCTGGTTTTCAGAACAATGTCAATGACAAGCAAGCACACAAGTTTCAAGAAGAATTTGCAAGGCTCGAAGCGTGCAAGGTTTTTAAGAGATGCTTAGGCTACTTGATATGCTTAACTAGGGTGTCACTTTGAGTGCTAAACAAGCTCTTTGCAAGGCATTTCAAATCATTGCTCCCTATGCAGATGGATGCAACCTATATGAATGCTTCTAGACTCAAACCTAAAGGATGCTGATGCAACTACATGCTTCATTTTTTTTTGTTTTTATCGGATTTTTCATTTATTTTTTTTTTTTTTTTGGTGCAAATAGATATGTACAATGCATGGACTCAATGCAGGACCATCAAAGCAAACACGATTAAATACTTGGTACCTCCCCCAAACTTAAGTCACACAGTCTCTGTGTTATTAAGCTGAGAGAGATACCGAAAACAAATCCTAAAGAAAATCAAAGAAAAACTAGTATATACAAGAGAAGGTGACAGAGTACCTCCTATCGGTAGCGAGTAGAGCCAGATGGCTCGGACTCATCGATGTCTGGCGGAAACGTGGTGTAGTAGCCGCCTGGCATGGTGTTGTGCTCCTCAAATCGTGGCTGGCTAGAGATCTCTTCGATCTCGATCTCCTCCTCAGAATCAGCAAGGGAGGGTGATTTGTTGCCCGAGGAAGAGGGTAGGATGGGTGGGTTTCTCCAGCGACGCTGCTGCTGCCTTTCAGTTAGGGGGAAGCCAAGGGCTGAGGGATTTGGTGGAGGCTGGGGTACTGGGTCGTCTGGGAACTCGAAGTCCGCTCTGCTACATCCCGCAAAACCTCCCCTAGTCAAGACATCAGCTATCTTTCTCAAGATCTTGGATGTTGACTTCGCTTTCCTCTTCGCTGTCTTGCTCATTTCCTTACACTTCTTCTTGAGCTTCTCAATCGTTCTATCCTGAGCCTTGTTCCATCTCTGGAGCCTACTGATATGGTCGTGGGCGTCGCGAAGGGCACCAGGGGGAAGGGTTCCGGAGTATGGTGTGAAAGTGTAGCGACGCTGCCCATAGATTGGCTCAGCGCCCTCATCTTCCACTGGCTCAGCGTCTGGCATAGCTCTCCCCATAGTCTCTTCTGCTTCCGTGCAAGGGCCGATGGGATCAAGGGACCCATGCTCACCAAGGAAAGCACCCGTAGGAATGATGAAGCTGACACCGCAGGGCCCATTTAGGTTTGTCAGCTCTCTGTTTGGGAGAACTACCTCGGCCTTTTTGCCCCCGATCTTGTAGTGGTATACGTAATCACCCTTGTATCTCCCACTAAAGTAAGTGGCTTGTCTCAAGTAAGCAGCATCCAAGAAGATCGGTGATGTCGCGTCGTTTCCCAACGAGATACCCTTGAACTCAAGCAAGGGTGTGATCAAACTTCCAATCCCAATCTTTGGTGAGGAGTCACCGGTGGTCCAAGCCCAATCTCTGTAGTGCTTAAGACGTGCCACAAAGAACCTGACCCATCCAACTTCTGAGTAGAGCTCCATGGAGAAAGGGAGCTGCGCGTGTGTGGCGTAGGGCTGAATGGCTGGGAAGAATAAGTACATGTCCTCATCCGTGATGGTGCCAACTTCCTTTCGTGGGTAGAAGATATGGACGAGTAACCTGTGTAGGTAACGCACTGAGGGGTGTCTGATATGAGAGTTCTTGTCCTTTCCAGTAGAGCGTTCGTTGCCACTGATCAGCTTCCAGAGCTTCTGGGGGAGGTTGTCGGTTTTCTCAGGAAAGGAGTACCTCTGGTCTGGAAAACCCATCACTCTCTCGATTTCTTTGAAGCTCATGGTGTAGCTTCTCCCATGCACTGTGAATGCGATCTTTCCCCATCCTTCCCTTGCGTGCTTGGTTTTGTGAACAGTGACGAATAGGGAGTAGAGGAACTGGCATGAAACTTCTTTGTAGAGAGGATATGCCATGGTGTAGAGCTTCGGCATCCTCAAATGAACCAGCATTGTCTCGATATCAGCTTCGAGACCCAGCTGTCGCAGCAACTGGATGTCTGCAAACCTCGTTGGCATCCAAGTCATCTCATTCTTCAGAACGTCGTAGAGTTGCTCAACAGTTGGTTTCTTTTCTCTGTCTCTTTCAACCGCAACTCCTTTTCCCTTAGACGTTTTAGCTTTCTTTGCTGGAGCAGGCTCATCTTCACTTTCATAGTCGCTCTCTTCAATCTCAGGAACTGCTACACTTTTCCCGCTCTCTTCTCCGCTGCCAACTTTTTCTTTTCAGCTGCTGTAGCTTGTCTCTGTGTCAACTGTGTTCCCGAGCCAGATGCGGGTGCTTTCCCTCGAGCGGCTTGCTCCTTAATCTCTTTCGCTGTCTTGCTTGTCTTAGTCATTGTACCTAAACACAAGACAAACTTGGAGAGGAGTAAGTTGAATGAAGCAAGAATCAAACTTTTCAAAATCTCAATAGATGAAAGTTAAGATGAACAAAGTGATTCTAGAGTCAAAAGAGTTTCAGCTCAAACTTCTAAACAACTTATCAAGCAAACCCAACCACAAACACACTTAATTAGAACCCAATTCGAAAATCCCCAAAATCCATGAACCCTAATTTGCTAAAGTTCAAATTCAACTCAATTTCACCATGGAATCAACAACCCAACTTAATGTATAAGCTTTCCCTAGTCTATTTCACCACAATCAAGCAAGAAAAAGCCCAAATTTTGATTTTGAAAATTTAGGGTTCATGGACTTACGAAATTGGTTTCAAGAACACAATACCTTGCTTTGGATGGATGGAAAAGGTGAATAGGTGTGGGGAATTAGACTACAGGGGCGAAAGCTTGGATGTGAGTGAAAGAATGAGGTGATTTGGTGAAGATTTGAGTGAGATATGAGGTTTGGAGTGGTGAGAGCTTGAGAGAGTTTGTGTGTTTGGTGAGGGATGAGAGTGAGGGAGAAGATGTCGATGGGGGGGGGGATTGGGTAGGTCTAGGGTCGGGTGGTTCGGTTAGGTTGGTTAGGGTCGGTTCAATTAGAGTGAACCGGGTTTTCAGATCAAAGACTTACCTGACCGGAGGCCACAGCGACCGACCACACCCGCTCGACGAGGTCGCTCCGCAAAAGACGAGCGACCGGCTTGACTCGCTGGGAGCGAGGCGCTGCGGGCTGGAGCGACTGGGAGACCCGCTGCCCCTTGGTCGCTCTGGACCTGCGACACTGTTCAAACAATTTTTTTTTTTTTTTTTTTTTTTTTTTTTTTTTTTTCAATGATGAATAAGTGAAAAGTATTAAAATGAAAATATAAATGCAATATGTGCAAGGATAGACATGGGACTTCCTCCCAAGTGAGCTTGTTTAAAGTCTCTAGCTTGACTTTACCTCCTTCGGGGTTAGGCCGGGGTGGGATCAGAAAGTGGAGTTGAGACTCCATCTTCCTTTGGTGCTGTGGCCATGTAGAGCTTAACTCTTTGCCCGTTGACTGTGAAGTCTCTTCCATCAGTACCCCACAAAACAATAGCCCCATAAGGTCTGATCTCCTTGACCTTGAATGGACCGGACCATCTTGACTTGAGCTTTCCTGGAAACAACTTCAGCCTAGAGTTGTAAAGAAGAACTTGGTCTCCTTCCTTGAACTCTCTCTTCAGAATGCTCTTGTCATGGAAAGCCTTGGTCTTTTCCTTGTAGATCCTCGAATTCTCAAAAGCATCCATCCTTATCTCATCAAGTTCATGGAGTTGAAAAAGTCTTTTTTCCTTGGCACTCTTGATGTCAAAGTTCAGCAACTTTACTGCCCATAGTGCTTTGTACTCAAGCTCCACTGGCAAATGACAAGACTTCCCATAGACAAGGTTGAAAGGTGTGGTTCCCAAGGGTGTCTTGTAAGCTGTCCTATAAGCCCATAGTGCATCATCAAGTTTAGTAGACCAATCCTTCCTTGTAATCCCCACAATCTTCTCCAAAATGGACTTGATCTCTCTGTTAGAAACCTCAACTTGACCACTTGTCTGAGGATGGTAAGGAGTTGCTACCTTGTGCTTCACACCCTTCTTCTTGAGAAGCCCTTCAATCAGTTTGTTAATGAAGTGGGAGCCTCCATCACTGATCACAACCCTTGGGACTCCAAACCTTGGAAAGATGACACTCTTGAACATCTTGGTTACCACCTTAGCATCATTGGTGGGACTTGCTATGGCTTCCACCCATTTTGAAACATAATCAACAGCCACAAGGATGTATTTGTTGCCATGAGATGATGGGAATGGTCCCATGAAGTCAATACCCCACACGTCAAACACTTCAACTTCAAGGATAGGGTTCTGAGGCATCTCATTCCTCTTAGTAATGTTTCCTCTTCTTTGGCATGAATCACATCTCAAAACAAAATCTTGTGTATCCTTGAACATGTGTGGCCACCAGAATCCTGCTTGTAGCACTTTTGCAACAGTCTTGAAGGTGGCAAAGTGACCTCCATAAGATGATCCATGACAGTGTGTAAGGATCCCTTCAACTTCTTCATTGGCAACCACTCTTCTGTAGAGCTGATCCTTGCAGAGAATGTAGAGGTAAGGCTCGTCCCAATAGTATCTCTTCACATCCTTGAAGAACTTCTTCTTGGCATAGCCCACAAGATTCAAAGGTTCTTTTCCTGTGGCTAAGTAGTTCACCAAATCAGCATACCAAGGTTCTTTCTCTTCAGTAGCTTTAACCTCTTCAAGCTTTCTACCAGTCTCACAAGCTGCCATTACTGCTCCAATAGCCATGATCTGCTCTTCTGGAAGTCCCTCATCAATGGGAACACCACATTCTATTTTCAGTCTAGACAAGTGATCAGCTACACCATTTTCAACTCCAGGCTTGTCTCTAATCTCCAAATCAAACTCTTGGAGCAAAAGGATCCATCTCAGAAGCCTCGGTTTTGCATCCTTCTTGGCCAAAAGGTGTCTCAAAGCTGCATGATCTGTATAGACAATGACTTTAGACCCCACCAAATAGCTCCTGAACTTCTCAAATGCAAATACAATGGCTAGCATCTCCTTCTCTGTTGTGGCATACTTCATCTGAGCATCATTCAAGGTTTGGCTCGCATAGTAGATCACATGAGTCTTACCATCTTTCTTCTGGCCCAAAACAGCTCCCACAGCATAGTCACTAGCATCACACATGATCTCAAAGGGTAGACTCCAATCTGGTGGCTGGACAATGGGAGCATTTACAAGCTCATTCTTCAACTTCTTGAAAGCTTCTAGACATTCCTTACCAAAGAGAAAGATCTCTTCCTTGCATAACAGTCTAGTGAGTGGCCTGGCGATCTTGGAGAAGTCCTGAATGAACCTTCTATAGAAACCAGCATGCCCCAAGAAGCTCCTGATGTCTTTCACTGTCTTTGGTGGAGCCAAACTGACCATCACATCAATCTTTGCTTTGTCCACCTCAATCCCCTTCTCTGATATCTTGTGTCCAAGAACAATCCCTTCTTTAACCATGAAGTGACACTTCTCCCAGTTGAGCACAAGGTTGGTGTCTTCACATCTCTGTAGGACCCTGCACAAATTAGACAAACAAGCAGAAAACGAAGATCCGTAGACAGAGAAGTCATCCATAAACACCTCCACAACATCTTCAATAAGATCAGAGAAAATCGACATCATGCACCTTTGAAAGGTGGCTGGAGCATTGCACAGCCCAAATGGCATCCTTCGATAAGCAAAGGTACCATAGGGGCATGTGAATGTCGTTTTCTCTTGATCATTGGGATGTATGGGTATTTGGAAGAACCCTGAATACCCGTCAAGAAAACAATAGAATGGATGATTTGCAAGTCTCTCAAGCATCTGATCAATAAATGGCAATGGAAAATGATCCTTTCTAGATGCAGAGTTCAGTTTTCGGTAATCAATGCACATTCTATGTCCTGTGATGGTTCTTGTGGGTATTAGTTCATCCTTATCATTTTTCACCACAGTGATCCCACCCTTCTTTGGAACCACATGCACAGGAGATACCCATTTAGAATCTGAAATAGGGTAAATCACACCAGCATCTAAGAGTTTAAGAATCTCCTTCTTTACAACATCCTTCAGGTTAGGATTTAACCTTCTTTGATGCTCGATAGAAGTCATTGATTCATCCTCAAGATGTATCCTATGCATGCACAAAGTGGGTGAGATCCCTTTGATATCATCAAGGGAGTAACCTATTGCTTTTCTAAACCTTTTAAGTGTTTTCAAAAGTTCAGCAAGCTCAGGTTCAGTAAGTTCACTACTCACAATGACAGGATAGGTCTCATTAGGGCCAAGGAATGCATACCTTACACCATGGGGGAGTGGTTTGAGCTCCACCTTGGGTGCCTTAAGCTCGCTCCAGTCATCTTGCTGGGTGTTCTCTTGTTGAGTCACTGAAGCTACTTGATGGACCACTTGTGGCAGCTCTTCGTACTGATCCTTACTCTCAAACCCCTTGTGTGAATCCAGCATCATCCCATAGGCTGTACTCTCCAGGTTCTCAATCACTTCAGCCCCTTTTTCCACTGTCAAAGCCAGCTGTAGAGGATCTTCTAGAGACAGCTCTTCAAGGAGTTCATCAGCCAGAGCATCCATCTCTTCAATGTAGAAGATTTGTCCTTGCACAGTTGGTTTCTTCATAACCTCCTTGATGTCAAAGTGGAGAATGTGTCTCTTACCCAAGTGGAGATCAATCTTGCCTTCTTTCACATTCACAATAGCTCCAGCAGTAGCTAAGAAAGGTCTCCCAAGGATTAGGGGATCTTGAGCTTCTTCACCCATCTCAAGTACTACAAAATCTGTAGGGATTTCACAGTTTCCGACCATAAGAGGAAGGTCTTCCAAGATGCCAACAGGGTACTTCACTGAACGATCAGCCAACACCAATGAGAGTCTACACTTCTTGTACTGAGTGAAACCAAGCTTCTTTGCAACTGACAAAGGCATCAAGCTGACACTAGCTCCCAAATCGCAGAGACATCTCTCAAAAACCATAGGTCCAAGAGCACAAGGCAGTGTGAAGCATCCTGGGTCCTCTAGTTTCTTTGGAACATCAAGTCTCTGAATGATGGCATTACACTCATGAGTGAGGATCATCATACCTTGCATCTCCTTCTTCTTTGCAGCTACAGCATCTTTTAGAAACTTACTGTATTGAGGAACCAGCATGAAAGCATCAATGATGGGCATTGTGATCTGAACTTCACTCATCTGCTTTTCAAACAAGGCTTTGTACTTCTCCAGCAGCTGCTTCTTGAACCTTCCAGGGAATGGAAGTTTGGGCTCATAAGGAGGGGGAACAAAAGGATTCTCAGTTGCTGGAGCAGCAGCTTGACCATCTTTCACTGTTTGCTTCTCTTCTCCCACCTTTCCTTTGCCTTTGGCTTCCACAATCTTCTCTAAGATCTCATCATTGATCTTCTCATCCACAATCACAACCTCATCATCAATGTTGATGGCTACCCCCCCACCTTGTTTCTCAGCATCCTTGGTGAGAGTTGGAGGAGGCAACTGCTTGCCACTCCTAAGGGTAACAGCCTTCATTGTTTCTTTGGGGTTTTGCTCAGGTTTTCCAGGTAGAGAACCTTGCTGGCGGTTTTGGTGAGTAGTCAAAGAAGCAAACTGGTTCTCCAAAGCCTTGAACTTGTTGTTGAGCTCATTGTAGCTACCATCAATCTTGTTGTGGAGATTCTTGAGTTCATAGCCAACATGCTTTTCACTTCTAGTTTGGGAGTCCAAGATTTGTTTCAGTAGAATATCTGTGCTGCTGGCTGGAGGAGCAGAACTAGAAGGATGAGCTTGCTGCTGAAAAGATGGGTTTCCTTTGTTGGGAAAACCTGGAGGAGGATTCTGCTGAGGCTGAGAATTGCCTTGCTGGTTGCTCCTAGGCTGGTAACCATTCTGCTGGTTATTTGGGTAAGATCGCTGTTGGTAGTTGTTGTACTGAAAATTGGGCTCCTTCTTGTACCAACTGCCATTGTTGTTGATGAAACATAGCTCTTCTTGACCCTCTAAACCATCAACTTCATTAGCACCAGGAGGTGCTTCTTGTGCTGGGTTACCAACGAAGTTCAGCTGCTCTTGTGTAGCCTTATCAGCAATCAGAATGTCGATCTTATCCTGTAGGGCCTTTAACTCTTTCCTCGTCTGCTTGTCATCAGTTCTATCTCCTCTGTCATGGTCTCCACTGTAGACTGCGTCACTCTTCACCATGTTGTCAACCAGCTCTTCTGCATCTGCTTCAGTTCTCCCCAAGAAGAACCCATTACTTGCAGTATCCAATCTGGATCTGTACTTAGGAAGTGCACCCCTGTAGAAGGTGCTCAGCAAGCTCTCTTTGGAGAAACCATGGTGTGGACACTGAGCTTGGTAGCCCTTGAATCTCTCCCAAGCTTCACTGAAGCCTTCTAAGTTCTTCTGCTGGAAACTGGATATCTCGTTTCTTAGCTTAGCAGTTCTTGAAGTAGAGAAGAACTTCTCCAAGAATGCTCTCTTGCAGTCATCCCAGGTGGTGATGGAGTCGCTAGGTAGAGACTTCTCCCACTGACGTGCCTTATCTCCCAGAGAGAAAGGGAATAGCTTGAGTTTGAAGGCATCCTCGGACACACCATTGGTCTTTGACAAACCACAGTAGCTGTCAAACTTGTCCAAGTGATCGAATGGGTCTTCTACAGCCAAGCCATGATACTTGTTGTTCTCGATCACGTTGAGGAGTCCTGGTTTGACCTCAAAGTTGTTAGCCTCCACAGCTGGGGCTCTGATGCCAAGCCTATGACCATTGATGTTGGGACGGTCATAGGTACCAATCGGTCGTGCAGGTCGCGGAGGGTGCTGAGGGTTGACCCCTTGACCGTTTGCAGGTGGATCCATATCGATATCCTGCTGAGCTCTTCTCTGTCTTGATATACCCCTTTCAAGTGCTCTGATGTCAGGTACAAGTGGAACTAGGTCTGATGTGCCCTTGCTCCTCAAGTTCATACACCTGAAATTAAAAGAGGGATGAAAGTGTAGAATCAGTAAACAGAAAAAGAAAAATGACTTAGTCTCAAGCAAGTGACTAAATCTTAATGTTTAAATCAACTCGGAATCCCCGGCAACGGCGCCAATTTGATGCTAGGAATTTAATTCCTAAAACAAATGTTGTAATATGAGTGAAATGTCGAACCAATTCCAAGGGATTCAAAGCACCAAGAATGCAAGTACTTCCTTAATCTAAGCGCAATCGAAGATTTGATGATTTCTAGAACCTAATAAGCAATAACTTAAACAATAAAAACAGTAAATCAATGAACTTTCTTTTATGAGAAAGGAGAACTCATGGGTATAGGAATTTAGACTTTGGGTGATCAAGCTCCGAACTAAGGATGGCAACAGTCAATCAAACTAATCAACCTTAAGCTTAGACACAATCTTAAACAAACTCTATGTCTAGATGAATGCTCATTTGCTAACATATTTCAGACATCAAATGTCTTTGGCTGAATAATACAAAAGCAATCATTAACAAACAAGTCTATTGGCTATCTTAACACCCTTAACAACAAATGCCTTTGGTAAAGTGTGTTAAGAGCTTAGGAGAGTTGACTCAGACATATCATCGAACACCTTGCGGGTGGGATATGTCTAAAGATCAACTTTTGAGAGGCCAACTCAATAGATGCATAACGATTACTCTCCTAGGCAAAGAATAAGGTTTGATTAATACTAAAACATCCTAGAACTAACTTAATCACCCTAAATCTTCCTAACCCATGAATTCAATGGTGGATTACTCACTAAGGTTCATGATCATTCTTGAACTCATTTTGAGTTTCAGATTGATCATAAACAGGGATGTGAGAACTGAATTCAACAAGAAAATAAGATAAGAACAAGAGAATCAATGATTAAAAGATGAAATCTCCAATAGTTTTTGATGTTTACCAAGTAACAAAGATAGGTTAGCCTCTGGTGGTTTACACAATACTTAAACTTAGGTTTTAGAACACAAAAAACGTGCATACAAAGGACTAAAATGCCCCTGAGAAATGTTTAAGTTCGAGATGAAACGGGCTCGGAGCGACCAGGAGGGGTCGCTCCGCACAGCCGCTGCAGATGAGACGAGCGAGCTGATCCCCTCGCTGGCTCGGGGTCGCTCCAGAGGATGAGGCGCAGCGGGCAAGGGGAGCCGCTCCGGCTGGTCGCTGCGAAGAAGACGAGCGAGCTGGTCTCCTCGCTGGCTCGGGGTCGCTTCAGGGGATGAGGCGCAGCGGGTAGAGGGAGCCGCTCCGGTTGGTCGCTCCGAAGAAGACGAGCGAGCAGCACCGGCCGCTGAGGTGAGGCCGCTCCAGGTAGTGAAACCGCAGCGGGCAGCACGGGCCGCTGGGACATGTCGCTCCGCTGGGTGAAGTCGCAGCGGGTGGTCAGGGTCGCTGCACTGAGGTCGCTGTGAGCTCTTGGTCGCCCCTAAATCACTCCTTTTGCCTCTTTTGAGTCCCTAATGCATCCCAAATGCTCCATGTGGTGCTCCAACACCTGATAAGAACTTATGTATGCAAAATGCAACCTAAACATGCCTAAATCCTATTCTAGATGATCAAAATGCATGCTAAAATGAAGATAAAACAATGGGAATAAGCAAGACATCACACACACGTGACCGCTGGTGATTAGTTCATTGTGTATTTAGACTTTTATTCAAAGGACATGTTCATCGACTGTAGCAAAACAATTCACGGGAAGTTCAAAACTTTCAAAGGTCAAAAGAAAAGAAAGTCAAAGAGTTGACTCCTTGGGTTAAAGAGACTGTGTCAGGCTTCTTCTCAAAGCGATGTCCAAAAGCCCAAACATAGATGGTATTTGATTGAACTTTGTCGAAAAAAATGGTATTTAATTATTCTGCTAACATATCTGTATAATTTTTTTCTGAAAAACATCGCTCATCTTTTTTTAAAAATACAAGCCTTACTAAACTAACAATCTCATGCAGATATGTACATAAAAGTGATAGTTTGAGTTATGACCAAAAAAGTAAAAATCATTATCGAAATTATTGGTATCACGAAATTATTTTAGAGAGAGTTTGTATTATGTTTTTCTTTATAGCAAAGAAGACCGGCCGACCTCAATGTAATGAAAGGAATTCGAGAGAAATATAGAAAAAAAGTTTGGTAGTGAAAAGGAAAAGCAAATCTCACAAGTCTTTAAGAATACAAATTCACATTTTTAATTTATTTCTGAGAAACTACATACTATATGGTTAAACGTAGTGTATTTGCAAGTCTCATGTATATCAAAAGAGAAACATTTAAAAGGTTATAACTTATAGTTTGTAATAATTAAAAATATTCGGATGAGTTGTTGCATTATTGAAATACTAATTTTGTTTACGTGACGGTTCGAGAATCAATTGAGAATTTTGCTAGTCAAAAATTAAATTGTTAGGAAATGTTATATTATATAGTATGTATATTATATACCATTCATTTATCAAATTGAAATCTATTATCTATTTTTCTTTAAATAAAACCTACGAAATTACTTAGTGTGATGAAAATATATATATAGCGATTAATGATTTTAATTAATAATGTTTTGCTAACAATCTGTATATTTTCTATCATTTTTAATTCGTTACTATTAAAATAAATTACACAATTACATTAATCAAATAATAAAAATTTAGATTTTTTGTATATGCTGTATTTTGAATTTTTCAAAACACGTATAAATTACTAAAACTGTTAAAAGTCTCACATAAACTTTTGAGATCAAGGTTAAATTTTTTTCTGTAATAAGATACAATGATTATAAAACCATATAAATAAATAATTTTATTTTAATAGGTGTTTATGTTAATATATATATTTCATATCGTTTAAATCAATTTATATACATCATATGAAAATACACTTATATTTTGATATTTGCATTGAACATATATTGAAAATTTGATATTTTAATTTTGAAATCTTCATTAGTTTTCTAAATGATTAAAAATTATTGAAACCACTATAAACATACCACATTAAGAAACAATTTATTGGTATAAAATTTTGTTACACAAATATGCATATAATCATTGAATCATATGAGTAAAAATCTCACTGAATAAATATCCATATTAAAATATACTATATATCTATGTTAATATCATTTAAATTTAATTATACATCTATACATAGATAAGATTGAGTGTTTTGATATATTTACCTAAAATGATTGCAAACAAACAAGAGTGATCGTTTGATTTATATGCGAGGCCAATTTATTACATGATAGTAACTGATTTCTTAAGTATTTAATATATAATTATTATTTTGTTATTTCATAATAAGTAATAGAAATTTTTTTTTTGATTATAAACATAATTTTTATATTACTAAATTAAATAATTTAATTACATATAATTATTTTTAAGTTTATATATTCTAACGGCAACTGCTCTACCAAAAGTTACATATGAAAACATTAAGCAAATAAAATTTGGAAAGCATTAGCATCTTGTAATTGTTTTTCTAAATATTATTGGATAATAACGAGCATAATGTTTATGCTAATATTCTGCTAATTAAGCCTTTAGCAAGTTATGAACTTATGAGCAAGCATGATTCTAATACTCAAATCTTAGTATAATCTCAGTTTAATTATATTCGAAAAAGATGGGTAGGGTGCACTTTCATGTATAGCATAATAAAACATGTATTTTATGTACCCTGACCAGTTGTTGAGTAAAATCACATACCTATGTTTATAGAAAATACGATATAGTGATAAGCATATTAATTATAAAAAAAAATCTTAAACCGAATTTTGTTTTGTAAAATATTTAGAATTTCTATGAAATGTAAGTACAAAGTGCAAGGGTAACGAAAACAACCAATAACTGGAGAATATTTGGGGCTTTGGAATGGTATTATATATTATATACTAGGGTAAACCCGGGCTACGCCCGGGGTTTTTGTTTAAAATTAATTTTGATTATATATTTAGTATGTTAACTTTAATATAGAAATATTATAATCTGTCATAAATATATAAACAGCTAAACAGTTATAAAATTAGTATAAATTATGCATTGTTTTCTTTACAAATTTCAAAAAAAAATATCCATTTTTTATTATTGAAAATTATATATATGCTGATAAACAGAGCGAACAAAACCCAGTTATTTTGAGTTATTGTGTTTAATTGGTTGAATTGTTTAATTTCGTCATAATTTAAAATATTTTAATACTATAATTTAACATGTGGTAAACTGCAAAATTAACTACAACGTTAACACATCACAAAATTAGCATCACAAACTTATAATGTTATTTTTCTTACCATTGTTCTGAAAATTAAGGGGGGTGTATTCAACCGAGAGTTTCAGGTGATTTGTATTAAAATGACAAATCCACTGTTATTCAAACATGAATTTTAAAAACTCATTTAAAATCCACTGTTATTGAACTTGACATTTCGTAAAGTACTCTGAAATCCAGTGTTATTGAAAATATTTTAAGTTGTGAGATTTTAAAGTTTTGAGGTGATTTTAGGGGTGTTTGGGTGGAGTTTCTTAGTTAAAAAAATTAAAACTCAAATCCCATTGTTTTAAGTGATATTCTAGAGTAGTTTAACAAAATCCACCTAAATTTCTGCAACTTATTAAAATCATCTAAAACACTATTAAAAATCAAATCACATCAAATGTTAAATTGAATACATCCCCTAAATGTAGCTTTCGTTTAGACTTTAGTTTTTATAGTTTTGGAAAGAGCAGATATTTTTGCAAATCTAACTTGAGGAATAAAGAAAAGGTACCCAACAAAAACGGTGACAGGCACTGACTTATTATTTGGTAAAAAATGTTCAAGGTTAATTTGTGTATTAGCTCAGTAATTTTAATACAGAATTAGCAGCCCAAAATTTTAGAAAATGGAGCCAAACCCAAATTACTTATAAGTCAAGTTACAATTATAAAATTATAAAAAGTGAGTAAAAAGGGTATGGAGATGTTAGAAATGGATCCTTAAATAACGAAGATGAAGGATATTTGGAATAGGGTAATGGAAAAAAATATTTCATTGCATCAAAATTCAATAGATACAAAGTCAGCTCTTTGGAAATCCGTAATCGTAGCAACTAAGTAGTCAACCAAATAGGGAAAGAAAACAATATTAGATATATGTAGTAAAGTAACATAAAACACACACACACATCATTTAGATTATATGTATATATCTTACTTGTTTGAGAGTATGGGCATGAATTCATTTGTATGAAAGGGGATGAACTAACCGTCAAACACCCAATTTGATAAATCTCAGAAGATGAATAAACACTAAATGTAAATGTAATTGTTTAGATCTCACTGAAAACACTTGGTGCAGAATTTTTGTTCATTTCCAGTTCTTGGACATACCCTCAAACTTATCTGGTGCGACTGACTTGATCACCGAGCCAGCTCCTGACCAAACCCCTCCTCAATTCTCCTGCCATGTGTCAGCTTTGCAGAGCATCAGCTTCTCCTCCGCTAAGTTCACATGAACTGGTATTGGAATCAAAGCTCGACGCGTACCACAGTTGTAGTCCCTCATCGAAACTACAAACACAACTATCCCTCAGTTTTCAAATATATTTTTGAAAGCACTCTTGTAAACTGCTACCTGAAAAATCCCAATAAAAGTATTTTCAAATATTATGAAACCAACTAAAATATTACAAACACACACAGAAGGAGTCATAATAGATTCTTCAAAGCAAAGAATCATGGTGATCTGAAGCAGGCGTCCACAAAAAGATATAAAGAATACCCAAAACAAAGGCAATCAATGCTGAAATTTCACTGAGCTGGCAAGATAAGACAGTAATTAATTGACTCATTATTTCTCAAGAGAAAATTGGAGAGATAGTCACAGATGTATCCAAACTTGATTTTCTAAGAAAACGAAGCTAGGAATTACATAGTTCATGCTTATGGGGCTCCATTAGCAACAGATTCATAGCTATAAATGCATAGAGAAAATAATATATGACTTACGTTAATTATTTATTTAGTCATCAGATATTTATGCTGAAATATATGCATCACAAATACAGAGTAAAAGAGAAAGCAAATGAAAAGACGCACTGATAATAAAATGGAAATTCACGGTTATAGAACTTACACTTTGAAGGAATATAAGATCAAGTTCTGGACCACCACAAAACCACCGGAAAACAAACTGAAATTTGTCAGGAATTAAGAGAGACAAATGTGAAAAAGAAAGCATCGTCAACAAAAGGTATCTAAATATTGCATTGTGAGGAGTGAGAGATTCAATATGTATCTGAACTCAAGAGTTAGAAATTTGTTTTACAAAAAAAAAAAGAGTTAGAAATTTATGAATGGAGAGGTCGGAAACTTGAAAAAAGAAAAAGAAAAAAAAACTTGAGATTTAAGATCTGAAAACCTGTGCATCAAGGAGAAGCATATCCACTCCCATCAAATCCCCACCTCGTTTGACGTCCCAAAATCTCGGCAGCCTCAATTCGACGGTGGAAGAACAGTGTGGCCTGCCTTCAAATCGCGAAGAATAACAGATGAATTAGCCATAATTCTGGAAGTAAGTTTTAGGGATCATCACAAACTGTGAGGATGATGCTCAAAGGATAAAGTCTTACCTATTTATAAGTGGAGAAACACCGCCTTTGACAGTGTTAAGTATCATTGAATGAGGGTGTCGTGTTTGATGGGCGTCAATGAAGTTAAGAAGATCCGTTACAGCATTGAATCCAGAAAAATCAAACAGTCTCTGAAGATTCATTCAGTGAAGGCGAAACGACGAAATCACAACATGACACAGAGTCTCCTAACGACGCTTCATATACTCGAGATGCTGGATCTCCATTGCTGGCTAAGTACCAATCGAAGAAGACGATGGATCCCTAATTTAAAGACGCCTTTCGTGCATATCTCTATAGAAATTAAGAGCACATATTAAGCCCATTAAGAATTGCAAAAAACCAAAGCAAATAAAAGTCGTTAAACGGAATAAGGCCCAAAACACAAATGAATCTAAGTTAATGAAACGCAGCGCTGAACACGTGTCGCCCTGTAGTTTCCTGATTTGATGACGTGTCCTCGCGAGAAGAGAGTGAGCTTTTCTTTATATATATAGATTATTATTATTATGGCTGTCATTCTGTGAAGAAAGTGACATTTCCTTGTTTTTTTCTTCGTTTTTTGTTTATTTATGAACTTTGTAGTTTACTATTCAAAAGGACTTTTATTCAGCAGTCCTGCACTGCAGAAGGGGGAGATTTCGCCATCTTCTTTGTCAAATGTCAAGTTGCTCTCCATCCTTGGATTCTCTCCATCACATCCAAATCTTTCTTTTATCTTTTTCCTCTTGTATATCCCAATTTTTAAGTTAAATCAAAATATATTTACTTTTAGGTGTTTTGTTTTGTTGTTTGGCCATCTTTGTTGCCTAATTTTATACACATTTTTCTTGATTTTTATAAAATTGTGCAAACGTTACTATCAGGCCTAAATATTCACAAGGACGAATTTAGATATGATCTGTATACAACAACTCGGAGTGCATACACAGTGTTATATGTTTTTTTGCTCAACATTAGATTTTGTAGTCGGTAGATTTGGAATTATATATTGAAAAGCTGGTCAGTTCGGTTTTAAACCATACTTATAATCAACACCTATATGTCTATGTATACTGAACCCGTCAAAGAGAAAACTGTGCATGCATTTTGTCAACATATTTGATGTATGCGTGTGTGAATATACACAATACCTTAGATGTAAATTGTAATCATAAAAATGCATTATATCTCAATTTGGACCATCGTATCTCACGAAAAAAAATGAAATTTTTTTGACCAATAATTATGTAATTAGTAGTGTGGTTATTTACTGGTGGGGTATCCGAGCATTAAATGCTATTTACCCGGATTTATTTGTCGGTACGAAGTTGAAGGGTAAAGTGAAAATTTAATGGCAAATGATGGCTCGATAATGCGGTTGGACAGAGGACGAAACGACAGTGGCTTGTGTCGTTTTTATTCGGGTAAAAGGTAAAAAAGTCATCATATAAAAGAAAAAGTAAAAATGATTTGATAATGATGTAAATGGTTTTTTCCCAGTGCATTTCTCCTTTGGGTAAGAGAACTAGAGAAGTAGAGAGAAGAGAGAGAGAAGTGTCGGTGGCCCCGACGTTCAGTGGTGCATCCGCGCGTTTTCCAGCGTCAGTGGTTCACCTTTTTCCGTTTAAAATTCCAGTTTTCCGCTGTGGGTTCCGATCTACCGTCTCTCCCGATATTTTGTTGGTTCTGGGTTAGGGTTTTGCGTCGAGAAAGCTCGGTCCGTACGGTTCTCTTTTACGGCGGCAAAGTGTCCTCCTCTGGATCCGCGGTGAGGGGGATGGCCGGTTAATCGAAGCGGCAGTCGGCTTGTGATTATAGATGTTGTTTCCGGGGGGTAGAGGCTCTCTCAGCTCTGCGACCGTCGGCTCTGTTTCCGGGAGACGGTGGCTCTGTTAGCACCGTTATCGTCGGCTCATGCTCCCGGGAGACGATGGCTCTGATAGTATCGCTCTTTTCGGTTTTGTTTCTTTTCCTTTGGTTCTGTAGTTCTATTTTTCTTTGTTCTCTCTATGAAGTCTGTTTCTTCAAGCTCCAAAATCATCCGCCTTTGGATCCTTCACCTAAAACTGCTTCGTGTTTGACGGTGGTGAGGGATCAATTGTGTCGGTGGCTTTAGTGATTTCATAGTTCTTAGTTGGCTTGTGATGCTCCTGCCGGCTTGGGTTTACGGATGAGATCGCGATGGTATGATGTTCTTCGGTGAAGGATCCCAGGCATGGAAGGTTGAGCGGTGGCGATTTTGAGATGGTGCGGCGGTGTGCTGTGGAGGCTAGGATTTGGATTAGAGTTTCCAATCCTAGTTTGGTTGGACCTGGACGTGTGGCCCAGTGGTATTTGGTTTTTAGTCGGACCAGCTTCTTGGGCCTTTTGTATGTTTGTGGTTTTGTTATGGGCTTGGACCCTTTATAAAAAATCTTTAGACGAGAAAAAAATGGTTTTTTCCCCCGGGCGCTGTTTTTTTTGTTTGTAACGTACTGTTATGTCTGATGGGACCATTCTCATTTACTGATGGACCCATTTTATTAGTAACTAACAACAATTACTTTAAAGGAACGGTGAAATAGTTTAGAAAAAGAACCATCAAAGAAAAAAATAAACAGCTCAAGATTGGTGATAAGAGAGAGTTTCACCGGCCTCAAGTATTATTCGATAACCAGTTTGAAAAATGATTATGTGATACTGAGAATTTGAGAAAAAAAAACATATATGAGCTGAGTAGGTAATACTGTGTACCAGAAATGATTTAGAAGAAAAAAAAATGAATTAAGCAAAATGTTGCAGTATTTATTTAATGCTATAGAAATCAAGAATCCTAGTATTGAATCTAAAATGATGGGGGGGGGGGGGGCGCATGGCATTAAACAGAGCAGAACGGTGGTGGCACGTGTCCAAACACGGTATGTGGTAGTATGAAAAGTCAACATACTCGAACTAATTACCACCATCCTTTTGTTGTAATCAAAACAAGACACTTTGTTCTTTTGTTGCTTTTATGAGAAAGCACGTTTAGTTCTTATAGGAAATCTCAAGGTAACTTTACGAAGCGGAAGATATGTTAATCAAAACCTTTTGTAACATGTTTATTAAATTGTCGTTTTAAGTAAATGGTGAAAATTAACCTTTTGAATAGGATAATTTAATAGGAACTCAGTCAGAGTCAGTCATGGAGAGAAGGGAAGAAAAGGGCAAAGGAGGAGACACGCATGCAAAGTGAAGGCGCAGAGAGAGAGATGAAAGTGGTGAGAAAAAAAAGTAACAGACGGAAGCTACCAATCTCTTTTTACCTTCCCTATTGTCTGTTTACAGAAAAAGGGAACAAAACATGAAAATACCAAACCTATAGAATTAATTTTATTTATTAAATAAAATAAAATAAAAAGAAAAGGGGGGGGGGGGGGGAATATAATAATTAAGCGAGCGAAACTCAAGACCAAAAGAAGAAGAAGAAAGAAGAAGAAGAAGACGCGAGATCTTGTCCTCTCTCTCTCTCTATCTCTATCCGCATCTTCTAATCCTTTTCTATCATCGAAGGCAAGGCAGCCTTTCTTGCTTTTTTTTAAATCCCGTTGAAAGTTCCTGTATTCTGGTGTTTCCGTTTCTTAATTTAAACGTTGGGAGAGTCCATCAGAAGATTGGTTTTTAAAAGGGTGTATTGGAATCGGAGGAGATCGTAAAACGTGGTAAGTTTCAGAGCTGATACTTCTCCCTGTTTTCATTTTGCCCCCCTTTCCATTTTTTTCTAGTTTTTGAGATTCGTAGTGTATTGCTTCGATTTATTATTTGAATAAAATGTCGGTGAGAATCATTGAGATTCGTGGTCTTCGATGATATCTACTAGTCTTCTCATCTTTTTACGGTTTCGTTTTTTATATTTTCTTTTTAAGTTTCGAGATTGGCATTTATGGGCAGCAGCAGCAGCTCCAGTGATGCGTTTTACTATTATTGTTCTTCTGTTTTTTTTAGGAGAAGAAGACAAAGTGTAGAAAAGACACTACAATGCTCTCGGGTGAATGTGTTCATAAGCCAACAACCACTTATAAGACCAGATCTGCAGCCCCTTTCTTTACTCTCTCTCTCTCTCTCTCTCTCTCTTTGCTCTGCTAAACCCATATCTTCGACAAGAACTTAAAAGGTTCATTTTCTCGTTTCATGTTACTACTATTCTCTCTCTCTTTTCTTTTTCTTATGATGTTCACGGCACGGGGAATCTCTGTTTTGGTGTTGATGTCCGTGTTTAAGGGAGGGAGGGGGATATTAATGCCCATCACATGAAAGTTTGATTGACAATTTATTAAATAAATTGAAATGACGATTCCATTAGTTTCGTTTCTCATACTTTGTGATTAACCTTTGCCTTCTTTTTCTCCCAGGTTTGTTTGTTTTCTTCAAGAGTGAGTGTTGGTCCTTTAACTTACATGCATGTCCTCTGAATCACCTTTGCTTCAAGAACAACAAGCTTTCCCTTTTACTTAATTCGTATGTCTGGTAAATTTTGCTTCTTACGTCTCTCTCATGTTTTGGGCCTTTCTTTTTGTTCCCTACAAGCAAGTTTTTTTTTGTTGCTGCTTATTTCCGTGTTAAGAAAGGAATAATGTTTTTTTTTTTTTTAAAAAATTGAAAAGCCAAGAAAGATGATTCTCGGTTTCATTTCTCATAACCCTTCCTTGCCTTTTCTTTCTCCAGGTCTTGTTTTCCTCATGAGTGATTGCATGTCCTCTCAATCAGCTTTGCATCAACAATAAGCTTTCCCCCTTTTACAGTTTTACTTAATAAGATAGAACATGTCAGGTAAAGTTCTGTTCCAAAAAATTTATGGCTCATCATGTTTTGGCCATTCTTTTTCTTAAAGATACTTACTTTTGACTTGCCTATTTGAAGGCATTGAAGAGTACGACGAAATCAGGGAGAGAAGATCAGACTTTGATTTCTCTGAAGAAGATGAAAGACGCCGCATCTCCTCTAAGATGGGCAATTTTAAGAAGAAGGCTCTTCACGCTTCAACCAAGTTCACTCATTCTTTGAAGAAAAGAGGCAAAAGGAAGATTGACTATCGGATTCCTCCAGTCCCCATTGAAGATGTACGTGATGAAAAAGAGGAGACCCTTGTGCTTCAGTTTCGCCGTCACCTTCTCCACAGAGACTTGTTACCTCCAACACATGATGACTACCATACTCTTCTCAGGTTTGTTTGTTTGTTTCTCCTTCTTTGCTAGCTACCTAAGTGGGTTGTCCAGCCAGCTCATTAATCATTTTTTTTTTATTTATATATGTCCAGATTTTTGAAGGCTAGGGATCTTAACATTGAGAAAACCATCCAGATGTGGGAAGAAATGCTTAGATGGAGAAAAGAATATGGGACAGACACCATACTAGAGGTAACGATTCACTGAGATCAGCTTCCATATCAAGCTCTTGTATTTATTTACTTGTGTGTATGTGAATGCTAGGATTTTGAATTCGAAGAGCTGGAAGAAGTTCTGCAGTACTATCCTCAAGGCTATCATGGAGTTGACAAGGAAGGAAGACCTGTCTACATTGAAAGACTTGGAAAAGCTCATCCCGCTAAGCTTATGCGTATCACCACCATTGACAGATATCTAAAATACCATGTTCAAGAGTTTGAGAGAGCTCTTATTGAGAAATTCCCTGCATGCTCCATTGCAGCTAAGCGCCGTATCTATTCCTCCACTACAATACTCGATGTGCAAGGACTGGTACGTATTTAAGATATTTCTACGGTTTTGAGGCTTTTCTGCATTGTGGTATTGCTCTTTTAGTGCTTCCATATTTTAAGCTGTGTAGTGTCATGTTAATCACAGGGAATGAAGAATTTTACATCAACAGGTGCAAATCTTGTGGCTGCCATGTCGAAGATAGACAATAGCTACTACCCTGAGGTACTTGGATTTTCTCAGTTTACATATTATATCTTCTTTGCATACCATATCGGATTGTTGCAAGTTACATATTATTTTTGCAGACGCTGCACAGAATGTACATTGTAAATGCTGGAACAGGTTTCAAGAAGATGCTTTGGCCTGCTGCTCAGAAGTTTCTTGATGCAAAAACCATCGCAAAGATACATGTACAGCTCTCACCCTAGTTTTCTCTTTGGTCAACTATATATTGCCATTTGTTGTCTTATCTTGTTTCTGTCGCTGCAGGTGCTAGAACCCAAATCTCTATTCAAATTACACCAAGTCATTGATTCAAGGTACGTAGTTTGCTTTCAATTCATACTACACTTGGTATCATTTGAAGCCACTACTTACCAGATGGTTATCCAAATGTTATGTGCTTTGTAGTCAATTGCCAGACTTCCTCGGAGGTTCGTGCTCTTGCTTTGGCGAGGGAGGGTGTCTTCGCTCTAATAAAGGACCCTGGAATGATCCTGAAATAATGAAGGTAAATAATATTTGGATCCTTTTATTAATTGCTATTAATTTTTAGGACGGTTTTCTTTCCTTCTAGTCTGGACTCGTACATGAAGCTCACTTTAGATCTGTGCCTTTATCAGCTCATCTACCATGGAGAATCATCATCACTCTTTAAGCAAATCAGTAGGAAGCTGAGTGACCCGCAGAATTCTTCATCCTACATAAGTATACATCCATTTAAGGTAAATAGCCGCTATCAACCCAATATATTCCTGTTTGTTCTACAACCTTTCTTTCCGGTTAATATGAAAAAACCAATTTTGAATTGTAGGCTATGCAAGCTGATAGTTCGGCAGCAGAATCTGTATCTTGTTCTGACGTTCCTACTTCTCTAACTGGAAGAATGTGCTCAGCCTCTGCTCATGAGGATGTGAGTTATTGTGTGGGTACATTTGTGTCATAGTCCACTCTAGTTTCTTAGTACTGACCAGAACAATATGATCTAAGCAGGCTAGGACATCAGATGGTAACGGCTATTATAGTTGCGATGACAAGTTTGCCATACCTAACAAACCTACTAACCGAAGAGGCCAAGAAAGGCAATCCCATTATCAAATGCTCGAACTCGATCTCAGTTTAAATGGAACACTTGACAGCATAAAACCTGAGAACATAGCCAGAAGGATACTTTCGTTGTTGCTGAAACTAGCAGCAGTTTTCCGTTATATCCCGTTTGAGCTTTCCAGAAAGAAGCATGCCATCACTCCCTCGAGTTCAATCACTCTTACGGAGACCACAATGAAAGACCGGATCGGCCCGTGTTTGGAGCGTATTAAGAAACTCGAGAAAACGTATGAGGAAATCAGGAACAAACCAGTTGAAATTCCGGCAGAGAAGGAGAGAATGCTGATGGATTCTCTAGACAGAATCAAATCGGTTGAGTTTGATCTCGAGAAAACAAAGAGGGTAATAATATGCTTTTTTTTTTGTTTCTCTCAAACTCTGCACAGTTGCAGTATGGAGTTTAACATTTTCCAGTGGTGGTTGCAGGCTTTACACGCGACAGTGATGAAGCAGATGGAAATAACTGAAATGCTGGAAAGTATACGAGAGTCCCAACTTCATGTAAGTACCCTGTTGCCTTGACTCTTCTGTGGTGAACAAGAATGCGATTGTGCTAACACGCCACAAATTGGTTCTGTTTTATGCAGAGAAGAAGATTGTTCTGTTAGAAAAGCCATAAGAGAACATCTTCTGCTGAGTTTTACATAGATACAGCTCCAAATGTCTGTACATACAGAGAGAGAGAAAACAGATTACAAGAAGAAGAAGAAGAAGAAGAAGAAACACGTTAGTTGCTTTTTATCTCCCTCATCTAACTTGGGTCACAACTTTTTTTCTTTCTCTCTTTCTCATAGGCCCACCTACTTCCACTCTTTTAAGTTAATAAAAAGAAGAAGATAGGGAGGGACAGAGAAAATCTTATGATGGTGGAGATCTTGTGGTTAGTAATGTAGAGTTGAGTATAATCAAGCTGATTTTGAAACCCTTATGTTGTAATCTAGTGTGGAGAAGAAACTACACTAGAATACACAAAAATATAATGAGAGATAATGTAATATCTTTTTCTATATTTGATACACATGAAAGGAACAAGAAAGGAGACTGAACACGACTATACTAATACTAATAGTAGTTAGGAATCTTGTAATAATGGAAGAGTTTTACATTGGCAAGATCTTAGTTACATAATGATTGCAACTTACTCACTCTTCAGAAAGGGCATGGGGTAAAGACAAATCAGTCCCTCAATAGTCTGAGCCAATTTTAATAATGGAAGGGTAAAATGGTAGGGACTGTGAAAAAATTGGGGACCGTCCTTTTACGTTGGTAGGGACTGGTGAAGGAGGAGGAAGATAAATCTCGGGCCCTCTCTCTGTCTCTCTCCTTGTTCTTGTTTCCTGGACTCTCTGTCTCTCTCTCTCTCTCTCTCTCTCTCACACAATCCAATCCTTTTGTGAGTGTTACTGAGTTTGTGCTCCTTAATTCTTCTATATTCGATATTACGATTGCTTTGTATTGTTTTCACTTTGGTTTCCTTTTGCTGCTTGCTGAAACTGAACTCTTTTGAGTGTGGCTGAGCTGTATATATTAGAAGGCCGTTTTAAATCTTTGTGTAGAGGACTCTCGCATGTTTGATCTTTCTTTATTTAGTGCTGCTTTGCTTGTTGGATCTCTGAGTATTTATTGTCTAGATTTTAAGTGCAACTCAAGCAGATACATTATGGTCTCCTCAAATCTCAGATACTGTCTCTTTTGTACATTGTTCTTCACCTGTTAGGACTCTCTATTTTTGAGATTGTTGATCAACTGGATTCTACTTTTGTAGCTTCTTTAAATAAAGGTGATCTTCCACGTATATGCAGGTGCCTCTTTATAATCCAACACAGTAAAAATGTCGAATATCCAACCTGAGGATCCTGCACCCTACATGAACCATGTTGGTGATCAAATGCAAGAGGCTCATAACGGTTTAGAGGATGATTTTCATGGGGATGCGTGGGACTCTGATGTCGACGAGTTTGACTACTCTGTAAGTATTCTAATCCCTATTGAGTGAAATGTTATAGAGCCTAATATAGGAAGTTGAGTGTTTTTCTTCTTTGCAATCGCTTACTCTTATGCTGTGTGGGGTTACAGAATAACAAAATAGGTGATACTTCAGCTGCTCAAGCTCGGAAAGGGAAAGACATCCAGGGCATTCCTTGGGGCAGGCTCATCATTACCAGAGACCAATACAGACAAACTAGACTTGAACAGTACAGAAACTATGAAAATGTCCCTACTTCTGGTGATTCATCGGCCAAAGTAAGTCTTCCTCCCTCATTCTTTCTCACCCTTATATGCTCTTGCCAACTTAAACTGTTGTCATTTGCTTAATCACCTCCTTAGGATTGCATGGTCACACAGAAAGGGGCCCTTTTCTATGACTTCTGGCGTAACTCAAGATCTATCAAATCAAGTATTATTCATTTCCAGGTTTATCATCAAGACTCAAGAGCATAGCCTTTTCTTTTCTTTCTTCATTCATTGAATGATTTTACAGTAAAAAAGTCAATTTATCTTTTGTATTTGTAGTTGAGAAATTTGGTATGGGCAACATCTAAGCAAGATGTCTACCTTATGTCAAACTTTTTGGTGAACCACTATTCTACTTTGACATCTCGAAAGCAAGAGGTTCTCAATGTTCAAGGTCATGTTTCCCCTTCCGAGGTTAGAATGTTCTTCTTCCAGATTCTTCTATAAAAGTTAATCTACATCAACTAATGGCAGGTGGTTGTGTGGGTTGCAGAAACATCCTGGAAGTTTGTTGGAGGGATTTACAAAGACTCAAGTGAGTACACTTGCTGTGAAAGATAAATTTTTAGTTGCTGGCGGATTCCAAGGAGAAATTATATGCAAGGTAATCTGTAGAGTTTTTTTAGGAATAAGCATGGATGAAGTGGAACTTCATCTGTTTTCCACATTGATAATTGATGCAGCATCTTGATAGACCTGGTGTGAGCTTTTGCTGGAGGACAACTTATGATGATAATGCTATCACTAATGCTATTGAGATCTATAACAAACCCAGGTACTTGCTTCTCTATTTTGCTTCTATGTAGCTTTTGCCAACTTCCAGCTTCTAACATACCTTTTTGGCGTCTGTCTGTCTGCAGTGGTGCGCTTCATTTCACAGCCTCAAATAATGATTGTGGACTCAGAGATTTTGATATGGAGAGATATCAGCTTGTTAACTATTTTCGCTTTCCTTGGCCAGTCAATGTAAGTCCCCTTCTTGTTTCTTGATTCTTGACTTTTTCTTTGTTGCAGTAAGTTTGAGTAATAACTATCCTACGGATTTGACATCTTTTACATTTTTATTATCAGCACACATCTCTGAGTCCTGATGGTAAACTATTGACGATTGTGGGAGACAACCCCGAGGGCCTTCTCGTAGACCCCAACACTGGAAAGGTGCATGCAGAGAGACACTATCTCTATGTTTCAAGTCTTTTAAACAAAGGAACTTTTCTTCTAACTCGGTTTGAAATTTCCTGACAGACACTGGGAACGGTAGCAGGACATTTGGACTTCTCCTTTGCATCGGCATGGCACCCGGATGGTCTCACATTCTCCACAGGTAACCAAGACAAGACCTGCCGGGTTTGGGACGTTCGTAACCTCTCTAAATCCGTTGCTGTCCTGAGGGGTAAGCTTGGTGCAGTCCGTTCCATCCGCTACACATCTGATGGGAAGTACATGGCCATGGCTGAGCCGGCTGACTTTGTCCATGTCTACGATGTCTCAAAAGGGTATGAAACAGAGCAAGAGATTGATTTCTTTGGGGAGATCTCGGGAATGTCCTTCAGCCCTGACACGGAAGCGCTCTTCATCGGTGTTTGGGACCGCACTTACGGCAGTCTCCTTGAGTATGGTCGGCACCACAACTACTCCTACCTTGATTCGTATCTATAAATGATTCGAGCTATCAGAAGAATAAAAGAGGTTATCCACGTGCGTGCTTCACCTTCCTGTAAAAAGTAAAAATAAGAAACAGAATATCTAGTGGTGTAAGTGATGTGTTGTACAAGTAATAGGACTGTATGTTGGCACGGAGAGACGATTTAGTTAGTTATATTTTTCTTTTTATGAGTGTTGCGGTTCATATGTGTTGAAGTTCAGCTTGAGTTTGCATAAACTTGTTACTCTGGCCAGACCAGCAAGAGACTGTTGGTTTGATCCTGTTGTATTTCGACGGATTGTAAACTGTATGTGGACTAAATCGAACGTAAATAAAGCATGGTCTTCTAAGGAGAGCCGTCTAAACTATGAGGGCTTTAAACTAAATATTGATATTTTGTTTCGAAGTACTGTATGTATATGCGGAATAAACCAAATTATAGAAAATGTCAGGCGATTACGCAAAAACGTATAAACCATGAGGGGTTTAATGCAAATACATGATTTTGTGTTACTGTTAGGGATGGCTAAACAAGCCGAATCTAAACCAAATAATCGGATAAAAATGAATTTGAACCGAATCAAATTTGCATAAATACTATATGAGATTTATTTTATGGTATTTCAGGTTATAAATTTTATCCAAACTCGAATCGTATCAAATTCGAATAGATATGCGAAAAAACTTAAATTTTTAAAAATTTTAGAAAACCAAACTAAACTTAATTTTGAATAAATATCCAAAATAGTCTAATTTTTAATACTTACATGAATAATTAACTCACATGCTTAGTTTATTTGATTTTTGGATTTAATTAATTATAAAATAATATTTTGGAATCGAAAACTCGATTTAAATCCGAAATCTGGGTTTAATTCATTTTTAGAAATATTACTAAACCCAAACCATATCTGACTATACTCGAATTGAATCCAAATTGAACTATTATACTATTCGAAAGAGACTGAAATTCACTAACCCGAAAATCAAAAGACCCCCTATGCTAACTTTCACAATGTCCTTGGGGATAAAACTGTAACAAAAGAAACATAGCGAAGATTTATGAAAGATAATCTAAACAAGGAGGAGCTGTAACAAAAATTATTGGTCGGAAATCTCATAATCCAGAAAGAACCAACGAGAGAATGCCACATCATAAACCCGAAATTGATGATATCCTCACGACAAAAAAATCTTGTATCTGTCTCTCCTCCAAAGCTTAAGATCATAAATCCAAAACCACTCATTCTCTCCAAAGAAGAAGAAGAAGAAGAAGAAGAAGATAACATGGCGACAAGCGCATCTGCTTTGCTCACTCCCGCAACCACCGCCGCATTCTCCCACCAAAACCCAAACTCCATCTCATTCCACGGCCTCCGTCCTCTCCGCCTCGGTGGCTCCTCCTCCGCCTTACCCAAGCTATCCACCACCTCCGGGAGAAGATCTTCCTCATCCGCCGTCGTGAAAGCCGAGCTCAGCCCATCCGTGGTCATAAGCCTCAGCACCGGTCTCTCCCTCTTCCTAGGCCGGTTCGTCTTCTTCAACTTCCAGAGGGAGAACGTGGCCAAACAGGTGCCGGAGCAGAACGGTAAAACCCACTTCGAAGCCGGAGATGATCGTGCCAAGGAGTACGTTAGCCTCTTGAAGTCGAACGATCCAGTTGGATTCAACATCGTGGATGTTCTTGCTTGGGGTTCTATTGGTCACATCGTTGCTTACTACGTCTTGGCCACCTCTAGCAATGGCTATGATCCTAGCTTCTTTGGCTGATTCTTTTTTTTTCAATTTCTGTTTCAGTGTGTCTGTATATGTTTGACTTGTATCGCAAGCTACATAATCTGTTATCCTTCTTTCCCTTGTCTCTTTCGCTTTGCAACATTTATATTTCCTAGTCAGAGATTAAATTTGATAAACACAATGGTAAAAGAGATAAAAATCGTTAGTGAGAAGCTATGGTATGCTTAAGTGCTTAGTTTCTCTATATTTTCATGAAACATTGAAATCTCTAATCCATTTGATTTCAGAAACTTCATTTTTTTTGGCTATGCATTTCATTATTGTACCCATTTTTATGCCGTATGTATTATTTCATGGCTAACGCCATGCCTTTATAAATTAAATGACATTTTTTTTGTAAAAACCAACTAAAACTTGAGCAAAATTAACTCTTTTTTTTGAAATTTTCCTTTACTTTATTCATAGAGAATAGAGAAGTTCAAGTTATTCACAAAAATATCACTATTGTTTTAGAAATAATTATTTTACTCAATCATTTTTATTTTCATCAACTATTTACAATATCATCAATTATCATTATTTCACTAACAATCATTAACAATCAATTTCAAACTCTAAATGCACATAAATTTCAAAAGTAATTTACATAGATTTTTTTGCGACACTTTAGAGATTTCATGCTAGAAGACTTCTATAAAAAATTTCAGACTATTGCAAAATTTCAGTCAATTATAAAACTAATATATTTATTAGAGAAAAAATCTGTAGAAGTCTTCAAAACAAATATAAGCCAATATTATTTACGAAACAAGACTTCCTTCGAAAAGACTTCTATAGATGATGTTCTATGTTTGCTAATGTATTTTAATTTAATTTAAATATGATGTTCTATTTTTGATAATTTGTTTTATTGTATATTTTTGCATATGATACTTTAGTCACGTGTATTCTACCAAGAATAGTTGGTAAAAAGTAACTTTTGGAATTTTGTGGTTGATAATGCAAATAACCAAAGTCTACTATTTATCTATATCTATTGGTATGCATTATTATTATGTTTTTTATGCTTTGGAACTTATATTATCGTGTTATGAATTTATTTTATGTTTTTGTTTGCTTTGAAACTTATATTATTGTTAGAGCATCTCCATCAGTAAATTCTATATGCGAAAGTTCAAAAACAAAAATTATTATATTTTTTTACTGTTTGATTTTTTTATTTTATTTTTTAAAATTAGTAATCGAACTAACTGCGGACCGCCACATGTTGTGGGACCCGCGAAATAGTGATGATACAGAATTATTGGGAAGAACTTGCAAGAGAAAGATTCAACAAAGTTAACTTATTTTAATATTTTTTTTTGTGATTCGTGTGAACTTTAGTTTAAAACTTTTAATGGGCATGCTCTTATAAACCTATTGTTATATTTGTTAGGTTAAATTGTGTCAACTATTGTATTATTATAAGTCTCCCTTTAGGTTGCACAATCATAATCTTAACAAACTATTTACACAGAAAACAATAATTTTTTATTACAACGATTTGAATGAAAGAATTAAGCATTAGATAAATATTTTTTAATAGACTGGAAATAAAGTGGGTAGATTATTTACATTACTATATAAACTATCAAAACAAGAGTCTCCTAATCCTAAGAGAAAACTAAAATTTTCAACGAGACTTCCAATTTGTGGTCAAATTTCACTTAAAATCTAAGGTTCTTTCTCAATTTTTTATGTGCTCTTAATTTGTGTGAAGTTTCCCAAGAAGTCTGCTTGAAAAGCCTTCGAAAAGCCATTCAAGAAGTCTGCTACAAATTCTAATATATATTCTTCAAATTTGAAAAACATGCATAGTTAAAAATGATTTCAATGAGAGAAAGTTTTCAAAAAAAAACTTGTAAGCTTAAATAAGAATAAAACAATCACAATAAATTTATTATATACTTTTATTTGAATCTAACTTACAAACCAAAAAAATACTTTATATTATTTGAAACTCGAGCCTTTTCAACTAAAATAATAATAAAATTCTATAATCACAATTATTTTGAATTTATATTTTATTTGGTTTAACACACACAATACATGAATATATAAAAAATTAGTGATATAAATCTTACTTTTTTGAAAGTGTTGGAAAAACTTACCACACAAACTCGCTGAAGCACTCTCTGATGCAGTTGTCGTAGTACGTTAGAAAGTATGAGTTTGTAGATCTATGGAGAACAAAAGAAGAACACGGAATTATAGAAGATAGACACAAGAATTTGATATCCCATGGTTCACCTAAACGTGGTTACGTCCCTGGGGCCTGGCAATGAGGCAATTCACTATAATCTCAAGTACAAAGACATAGCACCTCTTTCTCTCTCTCTCACAAGCCACAAGTCAGCTTGCTTGGTCACATCTGGACCTTTCGGACCTTGCCAAGGTTCGAGAGAAGAGTGCACACGAGCTCCTCTTATATAGTAGGAGTTTATTACATTAACCTAGTTGGATTAGGGCATTCGCCCCTTTCCATAAACCTATTAGGAAATATTCCAAAATACTTGCAACTTCCATAACTCCATGAGAAGTAATATTTCCAGGAACCTATCACCTTCAATAAAGTGATATTTCCTTTTTCTAATATGACATCCTTGTCTTGGTTTAAGCTATGCGATCTTGTTTGATTTCCATCACCAAATCTTGACTGACGAAGTCCCTGAAGTATTCGCTGACGTAGTCTCTGAGGTAGTCTCTGACGTAGTCTCGAATCCCAACAAACTCCACCTTGATGACATCAAACATGATCCACTACTTAGTTAAGCAAACTCGTGCTTTGCCAGATGAAGTCGATGCTCTCGACCATCCCAAGAAATTTAACAGCTTCCTTAAACTCAGGAACCACCTTGGTTTCAATATCAGCAGAATCCCTTGAAGTACATAACTTCTACACACTTGCATCACCTTGAGCGATATTCTTGATGAAGTGCAACTTTCTGCTGTCGTGCTTAGCCTTCTCACGATCCACATTGTTATTTACTGGAAACAATGAACGTTGAGAGTCACACGATATCACCACCGTGTCTTGCTTGAATCCAAACTCTTACACTAAGCCACTTTTAACCACATTCCTTCCATGACACCTCCTACCAGCGCCACTTCTATGACACCTCCAACCAGTGCCATACACTCTGATTTAGTCGTTGACAGAGTCACTACAGTTTGTAGTCTTGATCTCCAGTTGATTGTATCACCACCAGCCATGTAAACATAATCCGAGATTAACAATCTTTTGTCCAAAACAAGAAGCAAAGATCTGAATCACAAAATCTTTCAACCATAAACACTTCATTCTTCTCTGAAGCATAGTCTGATCTTGTGTTCCCGTGAGATATCTCAACTCCCACGCAGTCCAATGAACCATCCAAGGCTTACTCATAAACCTGCTAACCAACCCATATAACAGATCACTCCTTGTACATGGAATATCATCCATTCATATCTGCTTCATCATCTACTACAGCAGACGCTCTGAAGTGTACACCAACAAGTGTTACAACACTCCTCTTATAAAGTAGACACACATGATCTTCTCTTCCATTAAGCTGAAATCTTTTTGGTTGCTTCATGTAAATCCATTCTTCAAATACTCCATGAAGAAAGGCCGGTTTACACCAAGTTGCTCAAAGTCAAAGTTCTCTGTAGCAGAAAACCTCACAGATACATGTCTCACGATGGGTGAGAACACATCTTGATAATCAATTCTCTTTCTCTGAGAATATCCCTTTGCAACTTAACCAAGCCTCGAATCCAGGCTTCTCAACACCAGTTGTACCATACTCCAGTTTAACACATCCACTTGCAGCCAATCGCTTCACGCTTCTCAGACCTTCTCACAAGTTTCCAGATTTGGTTCTTATCCAGTGAAGTCATCTCTTCACCCCATGATTCATCCCATTGACCAATTTGTTTTGCTGCTCATCGCTCCATGATTGTCTCGAGATTCTTCAGCACATACCTCATCAGCTACATATAGCATAAAACCTGCTACATCCTTGGACACAGAGTACCGTGCAGGTGGCACTATTCTTCTTCATACTCTATCCATTCCTAGCCGACATCCTTCAAGACTTTTACCTTGTTTAACATCTGCATCAATAGCTATGTCAGCTGTTTCGTCAACAGCTCCACCTGAAGTCTCAACTTCCGATCTGATGCAGCGTCACCTTGTTCAACATCTTCGTCAGCAACTATATCAGCCGTTTGGTCAACAACTCCACCTGAAGTCTCAACTTCTGGTCTGACGTAGTGTCCTCATCAATAATATAAAACTGTGGATTACAGTATTATAACCACCCTCCTAAAACAAGGACCACCTAAACCAGTGATTCTTCAACCTTCCAGCAAAAATACTCAATACCCATCTTGCACCGCCGTCTGTACCAACGGAACACGCCGCTTAACTCCCTTGGTTAAGAAGACTTTCGACAACAAGACCACCATTCACAAGGTCACCTTGAGGGTAACATCCACACCAGGCTTGAAGTTACATTTGGAGATCCACACACAAAACCGCATGTACATACCTGAGAGCTTTACATGTATCATGTTTTCCAAAACTCTCACAGAACTCCAAAACTCCAATCGTCCTCCTTATCGATCACCCCCTTCTGGGGCAAGAATCTGTAGATTCTTCATATTCATGTGCTCAAGACGTTTATGTCACAAGACTGTCTCATCCATAGATGGTTTCTTTCTGCCACTGCTATATATTCCACCTGATGTAGTTTCTCCATCTAACAGGTACAATGACTGAGACACAGTTCCTTGAAGAGCTAGCTTACCATGCTTGTAAAACTTAGTCTTCCCACGTCTGTCACTATGCTCCAAGCTTAATAAACCGAGATTCCAATGTCTTAACTGAGCCTCCATAAGCTTTATTGATTGTACCAATCCATTGCACTCCTACCGCGCAATCATTACCAAGAAGTACTTTCCCTGAAGTCAGCTCTTGAACCATGTGAAAACAATCCCTCCTACACGTCCTGTAGTAAGAACATCCAGAACAAAACCCACTTATCATGACGCTGCGTATCTGTTACCGATAGTGCATCACCCTCTGGACCAGGATCTATCACACCCGTTGCTTCAGCTTCTTTGTCATACTTCTTCTTTGTAACATAACAGTTATTCCTGGTGTACCCCTGCTTCTCGCAGAACCAGCAGGTAATTCTAGACCCTGAGCTTGATCTAGAACCGACCATATCCTTCCTCACAAGATCCCTTTTCTCAGACTCGCCTCTAGCATAATATCCTTCACCATCATCATGTGAAACCCTAAAGATTTAAGGATCTTGATCTTTAGACCTTGCAGCACCGTCACCTCTTACAACGACAAAACATCCTTGCCGTACTTAAGCGTTTCTTTGAGAGAGCCGAACTGTGAAGGTAGCAGATTCAAACAAAGAATCGTCCTTGTACCTCCTCTGACACAGTTACATTCACGCTTGACAGGTAAGACAACATCTTCCAGAAGCCATTGATCTTCTCATACTCCGAGTATCAACCATCTTGAAGATATATAATATGTGATGCAAGTGAATTATATCCAGTAGAGTCTTGGAAAGAAATAACATCTCCAGCACAGACCATGAAGAAGCCGCTGAAGTACACAACTTGATCTTCCTTAACACATGATCTCCCACACTGAGACTGATCAGATTCATCACCGTCTCTGATCTTCCAAGCCTTTCAGCTTCCTCTTTCACCAACCGCTCCCTGTAAACATCCTCGTCTTCATCCTTCTTCATCGCTGAGACAGAAGGTGACCCGGACTCTTCTAATACATCCTTTAGACCAAGGACAGACAGATGCACAAGCATCCTCTTCTTCCACAACGAGAAGTCTCCCTTCCCATTGAACCGCTCCACCTCAATTCTTACTTTAGTAGACATTAAGAACAACACCACCTAAGGCTCTGATACCACTTTGTTGGGAAAACTCACCACACAAACTCGCCGAAGCACTCTCTGATGCACTTGTCGTAGTACGTTAGAAAGTATGAGTTTGTAGATCTATGGAGAACAGAAGAAGAACACGGAATTATAGAAGATAGACACAAGAATTTGATATTCCAGGGTTCACCTAAACGTGATTACGTCCCTGGGGCCTGGTAATGAGGCAATTCACTATAATCTCAAGTACAAAGACATAACACCTCTCTCTCTCTCTCTCTCTCACAAGCCATAAATCAGCTTGCTTGGTCACATCTGGACCTTTCGGACCTTGCCAAGGTTCGAGAAAAGAGTGCACACGAGCTCCTCTTATATAGTAGGAGTTTATTACATTAACCTAGTTGGATCAGGGCATTCGCCCATTTCCATAAACCTATTAGGAAATATTCCAAAATACTTGCAACTTCCATAACTCCATGAGAAGTAATATTTCCAGGAACCTATCACCTTCAATAAATTGATATTTCATTTTCCTAATATGACATCCTTGTCTTGGTTTAAGCTATGCGATCTTGTTTGATTTCCATCACCAAATCTTGACTGACGAAGTCCCTGAAGTAGTCTCTGAGGTAGTCTCTGACGTAGTCTCGAATCCCAACAGAAAGAAAGAGAAACCATTATAAACAATATTTTAAGCTGAAATAATATGAAATAAGCACATTAAGTTGAATCTATAACTTTTTTAGATTTAACATACAAAACCACAAAAAGATAATTGTGAATAAATAAACTTAACAATTTTGGCTATTTGCATAGTAAATTTCTCGAGGAGACTTGGAGAAAACTCTTGTGGAGAAATCTGTTAAAAAATTCCAAAGTCTGATATTGTTCTCAAATCTGAAAACATGCATGACAAAAAGTTTAAAATAGCTTCAAAACCAAAAACAGCTTCAAAATAGAGCTTTTATGCTTAAATAATAGGTAAAACAATCATATTAGGTTGAATCTATATTTTTTGGAACTTAACATATAAACACACACAAAATATATATCTAATATTTATAGATCTACTTTTAAAAGAGTGGAAGATGAAAACCATGAAAATGAGAAATTTATATAAAGTTTGTTGTTTTCACGTTCAAAAAGATTAGAAAGAAGTTGAAGAGTTTGAGAATGAGAAACATTACATAGTCATTTAAAAAGAAAAGATAAAACGCATAAGTTTTCTTTATATAAAGAGACTAAAATGCCAATTAGTTTAAATATTTTTGGTTCTAAAGACTTTTTGGAAAGTCTTCTAACATAAAATTCACTAGATTAAATATCTTAGAAGACTTCACAAGAATTCTTCTAAATGCATCATATTTTTGAAGTTTTCCCAATAAGTCTCTTGAAATCTAGAATCAAATAACTAACTAAATAGTAAGAAACATTTCATTAAAGATAAGATTTTATAAAGTTTTTAATATTTACAAAATTACACATATACGTCAATTTTTTTTAAGATTCTAAAATCTGACCCTAAAAATACAAACAGTACTAAATCATATATTACCAAATCCTAAACCAATGGCAATCATGACTTATAATCTATATTCATTCATCTATGTTGAATATAATTCAATTTTAGTAAATCTAAATTTATATAATTTATAATTACATGATAAACATAGAAGACTTCACTAACTTGAGAAGATTTTACTGGGTTAATCGTAAAAATGATTACATGTTTTTTGTTTGGTTACAAGATGATGGTTATAATTTCACTACGGTTTTGGTTCACTTTTGCATTTGATTGAATTTGATGTATATTTTTGCCTTTTAAGTTAATTTTTAGGTCAGTTTGGCAAATATCTATATTATTAAAAGAGAAGTACAAAATAAAAAAAAACCTTAGTTTTACTATTGAGATATTTATTGAACTTATATTTAATTATGCTTGCCATTTCCTAATTTAAATAATATATCTAAGCATTGATGTCTTTTCTTAATTTAAATAATAGATTTTCTTGATCAAATATTAACCAAAATAGATTTCTTAATATATTTCGTATTTTCATATTAAATATTTTACTAATAAATAATAAAATAAAAAAATCACACATCATCAATTTATATAACATATAAATAAAATATAAAATAATTTATTCATATATAATTAGTATAATTCTTTCATAATATATGATGCACCCTGATATAATAGACGATTAAAATCACAAAATATAATTATTTTAAGGTAATAAATATTTTTTATGTTTTAAAATGTTATATTAACAATTATGTAATACATTTTAACTTCAGAAATAGATATATAGTATACCATTAGTAAAAAGAAAAAATTTAAAGTGAAAGCAAATATTTATATAGTTTCGGGTCAAGCTCTAGAAATAAACAAAAACGATGCAAGACTATTTTTCTTTACCAAATTTATTTTAATAGAAACTATAGATTCAAATATGTTTATATATTTTATGTATTTATAAATTTATTTTCTTTGCTTTTAAAGGATGCTAAGATTTTGAAATTGGAAAAAAATTATGCCCCACTTCCATATTATTTTAATTAAACAATTTAAAATTTATATCAGAATATTTATTAAAATTTTAATTTTAATTTTTAGTATAACTGTAAAGATTAATTTTCAATTTAAATTTATATTTAAATATTAAAATATATCATTTAATATAAACAAAAAAAACTAAAAATATAAAATAAATATCCACCCGTCCAATCGGACGGGTCAATATTTAGTTTTAAACTAAACTGATGTTAACAGAAATTATAAGTTAATATTTTTAATCGCTTACAACATTTCCAGCTCATATCTAAATTAGGACAAAACAGAGATAGGATTTTGTTTCAATGTATTCAATGCTATATTTCTTCTATTCTACAGGACTGTTATATTTATTTCTAAGTATAAAGGAAAAATATATTTTTTTCTATAAATGGAAGAAAATATAACATTCTTATACTATCATAGAAATCTCTTAAATAGGAATGATATGGATATGGTTTTAGATATTTTCAAGAAAATAAAATCTCTAATCCACTGATTTCTTAAGCTTTATTATATTCGTATTCATTCTTTTTTGTTATGCATTTATTAATTATAGTACCCATTTTAATTCAGGACTTATTATTTTATGGCTAATGCCGTACCTTAATAAAATTAAAATGATGTTAACAGAAAATTATAAGAAAAATTGCAGAAATAACATACTAAGAAAGTAAAATAACTTATGATTTAATTAAAAGTTGTCAAATGGAAACATAAAAACAGAGAGACAGACACAAAAGTTGCAAAACAGAGAAAAACAAGAACAAAGAAAGACAACAACCCATGTAAAAGTTGGCAAAGATTACACGCATGTAAACCTATGGCCAACTCTACAACTTATTATTAAATTATAAAATGCTGAAAAATAAAGCAGATAAGACAGACTAGAGACCCTCCTCGGCCTCATCCTCAGCTTGAGCTTGAGCCTCAGCCACAGCATCATCAGTCGCAACAACACTTCCCGCCGCACCAATATCAAGGAAGGATAAGTACGCAGCCATCTGTGTCTTGTATCTCTCTTTATCTTTAGCCCCTTTTTCTTGATAAACCTATTTTCATAAAATCATTCAAGAAAATAAAAACCCATTAAAATAAATATCATTACTTATGTTTTATTTACTTGTTACCTCTCTATCAGATGGAGAGAGGTTCCTCCACTTATTCGCGATCTCCTTGACGAGGGAACGTTCCTGCCCAGCGTACGCAGCCTTAAGCCTCTTGTACTCCTCAGCGAAGAAGAAGTTATAACCGCTTATGTTGACCTTAGGGAGCAAAGAATTCACATGAGACAGTTTTGCTTTCTTCTTGCGTCTTCGAGGAGTTTCGGGAGGAGCAGAGTGGTAAAGCACTCCTGTGAGCTCCTGTGATCCCATCTTCATGGTCACAAGATAGCCCGTTTCAAACTTCCCATCGATCATCCCTTCAATCCTGGAGCCAAGTTGTATGCCTGAAAGTTGATTACCTTTGTCCTGTACACCGTTCTCGACAAGGCGCTTCACATCTTCTGTGAAAAAAAAAACAAAAAAGGTTGTTAATCTCAGAGTAAAATAAATTAAAAAATATTATTAGTAGTATTGTGATTATTATCAGACCTCTCTCCCAGAATGAAGAAAGTGGTTGGTCGAAGAAATACACATGTTCGAATTCAAAGAGCATCCTCAGATAATGCCTCTTTACAACATATGCTGCGTTGGTCAATGGTTTCTTCAAGTTAAATGTGCTAATCACCTCTTTGGCCTTACGATTCATGATCACCTAGAATCAATCACACCAGGATTTCAAAGACACATATACTTGTATTACGTATATATATTAAATGAAACAACAAACGCTTTAAAATTTGATGTTCAATTGGCAGAATGCTAATTATGAAACTAAGATGATGTAAAGATATACCATTTGAAGACCACCTCTTTTAGTGACCTCCACGAAAAGCTGATGCAGATCCAGACTCTCTCCGCACACAGTAGGAAACCTTCAGTCAGATGCACATTATAAAATAATTCTTTAGTATAAACACACACACAAAAAAAAAAAATAGAGGGAGGAAAAATGCAAAACTCACTTCAGAGTTTTGCCAATTTTTTTGAGAAAATCAGGGAGTATGTCCCAGAAAATATCAGGGTATTCGACAAGATCAATGTACAAAGCCGTACGAAAGGATTCGCCGTCGCTCATGTTTTCTAAAGAAGAGCCATAAACGGGAACCAGTTGAAGTTGGGAATCAGTTAAAGTCTCATCGGTCGACATGTTGTTTTTGGTGACAAGAAGGTTGAAAAGATTTTTTTTTTTATTGTTTTCTCATACAAATATATAAACTTGCATGTTTGGGGTTTAATTTAAGGGAAAGCAATGCAATGTTTTCTACAAATCTAATATCAAGGACTAGTATTTATACAGGTTTCTCTCCACCAAAGTTAGAATTACTTCATTCCTATTTTACTTAGTCTTCATACAAATAAATTATTTTTAAATAAAAATCTATGAATAATAATGGAAATATTGAATACATTTTAATGGTTTTGGTAAATTTTTGAAATATAATTATAACTTTTTTGTCGTTATCGAAAAATTGGTCAAATGATTAATTTTTGTATTTGACCAAAAGATTTAGACTCATGCATATATATCTAATTTGTTAGTAAAGATAATTTCATTTGAAACAAAAATGCGACTAATTTAATTTTAAATCTTTCAAAATTGTGTTAAAGGGTTGAATATATGTTAATATTTTGGCAATATTTCAAAATATAAATATAGAATTTGTCGATATCGAAAAAGTTAGTCAAGAGATTAATTTTGTATCTGAATAAGATATAGTCTGTATATATATATTTTGAAATTTCTAGTAAAGTTGATTTCATTTTGGGTGAGATAATGCAACTAATTTAAATCTAAATATTTAATAGATAACTAGTAATAGAGATGTTGAATATATATTTAGTCATTTTCGGCAAAATTTTAAATATAACAAGTTGATAGATTTGTCTCGGTATTACAATGTGAATAAGTTTTGTATTTGAACATAAACAGCCTTTTATGTATATATCGATTAATAAAAGCCTATCATACCAAGTTGTGTTAGCTCAGATGAACAAACACCACAAGAAAAGTTTAGAAGTTAAACTACGACCATTGGCTTCTTCTTTCTCGCGGACTGAAATTCGAAATGGTGAATCAAGCTATTTTTGGGTTGATGACTGGTTAGGGACGAGAAGAATTATTGATAAAACATGAGAGCTTGGGCCTCGTTATCTTGGGGTACCTCGCCAAGCATTAGTTGCTGATGTTTGTGAGAATGGAGAATGAAAAATGAGAAGTCGAGCAGGAGAGTCTCTCCGGTTACTTATGATATAATTGAGAATGCTCGACGGCTGGATGTGTCTTTGGGCAGGGATGTGGTTATGTGGAGACATGATGAGGATGTATATAAAGATCATTTCTCATCTGCAAGAACCTGGGACCAGATAAGGATCATATGTCAGGAGGTATTGTGGTATCAGTTGGTTTGGTATACTCAAGAGTTCCTCGCCAAGATTTCACTCTATGGCTGGCAATTCGAGATAGACTCTCTATTGGAGTTCGTACGAGGAGTTGGGAATTACTCAAAGATGTGTTTTTTGTGGAGAAAGAGACGAAAGTTGGGACCACTTATTTTTTGTCTGTCCTATCACCTATACTATCTACTCTCACAACCAATATATTGGGAGCTTCTGCTGATACAGACTGGTCGATTACGATCGCCTCTCTCCTGAGACTGAATCGTCCTAAGCTTGATGCTATCCTTCTGAGAATGTTTTTTTCACTCGTCAGTGTATCTGATTTGGAAGAGCGCAACTCATGTCGGCACCAAAAACCTTGTTTGACTACAAAGACACTGATCGGGCATCCATACGTAACAGGATTTCATCTCTGAAATATGTCGGGAATCATAAGCTAGCAGGTTTACTTCGAAGATGGTTTGATGTCTACACAAGATGACATGATTTTTTTTGGTTTTTACTGTCAAGTTAGTGTCTGTTTTTTCTTAAGCTTCTCTTAAATCTCTTTGTAAATGATCATCAATTTTTTGATTAATCAATATAAAAATGCAAAAAAAGTTTAAAAGTTACATGATTGAATGATTTGAGATAAATCAATATTCCATATTGTGGTTTCGGGTCTGGAAGATTATGAGTTTCAGCTAAAACCAGGGTTCAACCCAAAATTTCCTTGTATTAAAAATAGTCTTATAGATATGTTGGTGTGTGTGTGTGTTAGAGCTGATTCAGAAGTGAAAAACACCAATGCATCTAAATTAGATCTAAATCTCTCAAAATTTTACAAAAAGTTGAAATATACCATAAATTATAACTTTTAATGTATACTATGTACAGTTTATCAAACGAATATATATACTTGGTAGATTATGTCCATAAAAACTATTACTGTCTAAATCCGAAAGAGATAATAATTGGGTCGAAACCATAATGGTTAATACATTGTGGTGGATGACTAATTAGTGGATCTATGAGGCTATGGTGCTATGAACCGTACGTTACATAAAAGAAGCAAGCGACTGTGAAAGCCTCTAGCCTATATAAAGGATGATGATAGTGCAACTGCAAGCCTAATTAATGGATCCATGCATAATTTTCTAGCTGAGCAATATTATAAGGCCTTTGGCCGAGTGAATGTATATCATTCTACAAGAGCAAAGATAATTTTCTATAACCTTTTGAAGTTGATTTAACTACTATGCAGAATGAACTGAAAATCTTTAGTTTAAAATTGTATGTTATTGTTCATTCATAGAAATTATGGTTTATTTCATATGATCAAATAGATTACACACAGTGACAAAAAAAAAAGATCAAATAGATTACAGTACACCAACCAAAAAGTATACGTAGTACAAAAGTGAACATAAGCACAAATTTTGTCAGCTCCAATGTAGAAAATTCGAAGGAGCAACAACTTCTTCTTGTACAAAGAGGTCGCCTGGATTACGTATAACGGCATGTACCAAACAAAGCAAGACACCTGTCACGACCCCAAGAAACAGACTCAAGAAGCAATGCGTGAGCCACAACCCCCAAAGCGAGCCGACGATCAATCCAAAGAAGATCACCCGGTCACTAACTTGTCGACCATACAAGACCAAAGGATGGTCCCTACAAAAGCACAAGAGCAACCACATGATAGCAAAAGAGGCAACGGTGATAAGAGCCGTCGGATCACTAACCAAGAAGAGTATGACCGAAGCGGCGGTCACGAGAGAGTAGTTAACCACGAAATGGCGAAGGTTGACTTTTGAGCGCGAGACCGCGGAAGAGAAAGAGGTAGGACGGTCCACAGAACCTAATGCTAGAAACTCCAACCATGGACGTTGACTAGAAACAAACGCTATTAGATTTTGCATCGAAAGAGAGATAACGTCACCTAAAGAAAGATGTCTCTCTTCCGCCGTGATTGGAAGACTCTCCACCGGTGGTAGCATCGCCGGACGCTGCTTTTTAGTTCTCAGGTCAACTAACCAAAAAAAAGATAAACCAAAATGTGAGCTAAAATAAACAAACGTGTACGTATAACTAGGGGTATGCACCTAATAGACACCTGGATTTTTAAAGGTATTCTTTGTTCAGATATCTATTTTCTTTTAGATTTTGACCGGATATCCAATTAAATCTATTAAAATAAATGAAAAAAATTAGAAAATAAATAAAAAATTCTAAAAATATAAAATCATAATATTATATTAATAATGTTATTTACTTGTTAACACTTTAATAAATAATTTAGTAAATTTAGTAAATAAAAATAATAAAAACTTATATACAATATAATATATATAACTTATATATATATAATTCTTTAAATATATGTATATATGCATATAACGGATCAAATATTTATTCTCAAAGATATACTATATCTCTTATATTGTATATTAATACTAGGTGGCCGGCCCGCACCCTGTGCGGACGTTATACAAATTCAAATTATACGGGTAGAGCTGGGTCTGCGGGTCGATCCAGTCCGTCCGTCCCGCCAACCCGAGGGTCACCTAGTTTTTTGACTCATAATTTCGATCCGCATGACCCGGAATGAAAGATTCAAAATATCTGCACCCGCCCCGCCCAAATTTGCAGGTAATTCGCGGGACCCGTGGGTTAAATATTACAGAATTCATTATTTTAATAATATTTTAATAATGTTTTAATAATATTTTAATTATTTTTTGATTATATATTAATTATTTATGTAATAAATAATTAAAATTATATATTTAATTTGCATAATGAAATTGTTTAAGTAAATATATTATATTTGTATTGTCATAAAATGATATGCATTTATATGATTTTAAATTGCGCAAGTAATCAATATTAGTAAGGTAAGTTAATAAAAACAAACAACCTAATTAGATACAAATCGTTAAATCGCATTAATCAATGTAATCAATATGATAGCAAGAGTGAATGATTTACCATATTTGTAATAAGGAAACTTATTAATACATGTATTAATTAATATTCTTGCGGAAGTAATATATAATAAGGTTAGTATTTTGTGTTACTTTCCTTTTTTAGTGTTGTCGATGATTAAAAAAAAATTCTAAAAAATCAACCAATAAGATTAAGATAATTCTTCTGAGAAGCTCTTTATGAACGTTATCTGGCAAATTGACTTCTCTTTTAATATATAGAGGAATTTTCAGAAAATTAGATAATTTTCAGAATTCTTCTGAGAAGCTCTATATGAGTGTCATCGATATGATTTATATAATGCTTGTATAGCTATTATTATTAGTGCATAAGTGGATCGTAATTATATTTCACTCTCGTTGTATCTTTGTATCTTACAAATTTAGATTTCTCCACATATAAGTCTCTCTCCCTCTCTCTCATCATAAACCTTTTAATTTTTTGAAAAAGATAAAAAGGTAATTACGATCATATAGTGCGTGCGAGCATTCATATTATTCATATATTACCCGTCTAGCTATTAGTATAAATATATAAGTATATTATAATTCTTTCTCAATCTCTATGTATTATTATGTCTAATTCATATACTACATGTTACGTTATTATTATAAGTGCATAAGTGGATCGTAGATCTCTCTCTCTCTCTCTCTCTCTCTCTCTCTCTCTCCCCCTGATCGTAAACTTTTTTTTTTGAAAAATATAAAAATGTAATTCTTTTAATTCACCGATTATCTTTTAACTACCACAATTCTGATTTATATGGGAATATTTTCTAGTTTAATATTTTATCATGAATTTTTCTTGGATGAATTACCAACTAATCATAGTTTGCCAATTAATGTACAACTTTTTTTAAAGATAGTAAATAAAATAATAATAATTTGTGTTAAGTTTTTAAAATAAATAAAAATATTAGTAGCTGCCAAAAGATGAATTTTTTTCTAACAATTTTAAAACCGTCACAAAAGAGTAAATATATAAACACTAAACACTAAACACTATACCGTAAACCCTTGGACAAAGCTTAAACCCTTGGGTAAAAATCCAAACACTAAACCCTAAATTCTTGGATATACCCTAAACCCTTGGATAAATCATAAACACTAAATTGTAAATCTTTGGGTATACCCAAAACACTAAATCTCTCTCTCTCTCTCTCTCTCTCTCTCTCTCTCTCTCTCTCTCTCTCTCTCTCTCTCTCTCTCTCTCTCTCTCTCTCTCTCTCTCTCTCTCTCTCTCTCTCTCTCTCTCTCTCTCTCTCTCTCCCTCATCACAAACTTTTTTTTTTGAAAAATATAAAAGTAAAATTCTTTTAATTCACCGATTATCTTTTAACTACCACAATTCTGATTTATATGGGAATGTTTTCTAGTTTAATATTTTATCATGAATTTTTCTTGGGTGAATTACCAACTAATCATAGTTTGCCAATTAATGTACAACTTTTTTAAAGATAGTAAATAAAATAATAATAATTTGTGTTAAGCTTTTAAAATAAATAAAAAATATTAATAGCTGCCAAAAGATGAATTTTTTTCTAACAATTTTAAAACCGTCACAAAAGAATAAATGTATAAACACTAAACACTATACCGTAAACCCTTGGACAAAGCTTAAACCCTTGGGTAAAAATCCAAACACTAAACCCTTGGATAAATCATAAACACTAAATTTCTCCATGACCCTTCAAGTGAAAGGATTCTCTCTCTCTCTCTCTCTCTCTCTCTCTCTCTCTCTCTCTCTCTCTCTCCTCTCTCTCTCTCTCTCTCTCTCTCTCTCTCTCTCTCTCTCTCTCTCTCTCTCTCTCTCTCTCTCCGTAAACCTTTTTTGAAAAAAATAAAAAATGTAAACATTCTTTTAATTCACCGATTATCTTTTAACTACAACAATTATGATTAATATGGAATGTTTCCTAGTTTAATATTTTATCATGAATTTTTCTTGGGTGAATTGCCAGCTACTCATAGTTTGCCAATTAATGTACATCTTTTTTTAAAGATAATAAATAAAAAAAATAATTTGTGTTATGTTTTAAAAATAAATGAAAAATATTAGTAGTTTCAAAAAGATGATTTTTTTTAACAATTTTAAAACCGTCACAAAAGAGTAAATCATAAACATTAAACACTATACCCTAAATCCTTGGGAAAGCTTAAACCCTTGGGTAAAAATCCAACACTAAACCCTAAATTCTTGGATATACCCTAAACCATTGGGTAAATCCTAAACACTAAACTGTAAATCCTTGGGTATACCCAAAACACTAAATCTCTCTCTCTCTCTCTCTCTCTCTCTCTCTCTCTCTCTCTCTCTCTCTCTCTCTCTCTCTCTCTCTCTCTCTCTCTCTCTCTCTCTCTCTCTCTCTCTCTTTCTCTCTCTCTCTGTAAACCTTTTTTTTGAAAAAAATAAAAATGTAAACATTCTTTTAATTCACCGATTATCTTTTAACTACAACAATTTTGATTAATATGGAATGTTTCCTAGTTTAATATTTTATCATGAATTTTTCTTGGGTGAATTGCCAACTACTCATAGTTTGCCAATTAATGTACATCTTTTTTTAAAGATAATAAATAAAATAAAAATAATTTGTGTTATGTTTTAAAAATAAATGAAAAATATTAGTAGTTTCAAAAAGATGATTTTTTTTAACAATTTTAAAACCGTCACAAAAGAGTAAATCATAAACACTAAACACTATACCCTAAACCCTTGGACAAAGCTTAAACCGTTGGGTAAAAATCCAACACTAAACCCTAAATTCTTGGATATACCCTAAACCCTTGGGTAAATTCCTAAACACTAAACTGTAAATCCTTGGGTATACCCAAAACACTAAATCTCTCTCTCTCTTTCTCTCTCATCGTAAACCTTTTTTTTGAAAATATAAAAATGTAAACATTCTTTTAATTCACCGATTATCTTTTAACTACCACAATTTTTGATTTATATAGGAATGTTTCCTAGTTTATATTTTATCATGAATTTTTCTTGGGTGAATTACCAACTAATCATAGTTTGCCAAATAATGTACAACATTTTTTAAAGATAATAAATAAAATAATAATAATTTGTGTTAAGTTTTAAAAAAAAATGAAAAATATTAGTAGCTTCCAAAAGATGAATTTTTTAACAATTTTAAAACCGTCACGAAAGAGTAAATCATAACATTAAACACTATACCCTAAACCCTTGGACAAAGCTTAAACCCTTGGGTAAAAATCCAAACACTAAACCCTAAATTCTTAGATATACCCTAAACCCTTGGATAAATCCTAACACTAAACTGTAAATCCTTGGGTATACCCAAAACACTAAATCTTGCTCTCTCTCTCTCTCTCCCCCCTCTCTCTTTTCTCTCTCTCTCCCTCTCTCTCTCTCTCTCCCCCTCATCGTAAACCTATTTTTTTTTAAAGTATAAAAATGTAAACATTCTTTTAATTCACTGATTATCTTTTAACTACCACAATTTTGATTTATATAGGAATGTTTCCTAGTTTATATTTTATCATGAATTTTTCTTGGGTGAATTACTAACTAATCATAGTTTGCCAAATAATGTACAATTTTTTTTAAAGATAATAAATAAAATAATAATAATTTGTATTAAATTTTTAAAACAAATGAAAAATATTAGTAGCTGCCAAAAGATGATTTTTTTAAACATTTTTAAAACCGTCACAAAAGAGTAAATCATAAACACTAAACACTATACCCTAAACCCTTGGACAAAGCTTAAACCCTTGGGTAAAAATCCAAACACTAAACTCTAAATTCTTGGATATACCCTAAACCCTTGGATAAATCCTAAACACTAAACTGTAAACCCTTGGGTATACCCAAAACACTAAATCTCTCTCTCTCTCTCTCTCTCTCTCTCTCTCTCTCTCTCTCTCTCTCTCTCTCTCTCTCTCTCTCTCTCTCTCTCTCTCAAATTAGTGTTACTTTCATATTTGTAATTTGTTAATTTTTTTTATTAATAACTTACCTTATTTTCATTGCATATTATTTACGCAACTTGGTATCATATTTATTGCTTTGTTTAAATAATTTACCTTTAGTTAATTTGGTTTTAATAACTTACATGATATTAAATACGGATTACTTTGGCAAGTTGATATCATATTTATTGCAGACCAATTTATGATAAAATAATAGGTATCTTAATGTTCTAAGTTCATCTTTCCTAGAAAACAAACAAATGAATGTTGTAACATACACTGAATTCACTGTTTGAATTTCGCATCAGAGACTCAAGTCACTCAACGCGAGTATACTATTGATAACATGTTTCAAAACTTAAACAACGTCAATGAACTTTCGTTCAAATGCATGATTGATTCAATCTCCTCCAAAGATAAACTCTCAATTTGATCTTCTAATAAACTCAAGTCTGACAGAACAGGTAAAAAATTATATTTACTCAATCACAATTTCTAATGACGTTTTCTTTTGATAAAAACATGAGCTAACTTGGTTTATCCATACTTTTTTTTTGGTTGCATAAATATAGCTTGTGATAGTTTTTCCCAAGTAGCATTCCAAACGTTTTCTGGATTTGTGATACTATGTATTAGCAATAGGACACAAAACAACTTGCGTAGATCCTTTGCTGATGCCCAATAACATGCTTCTTTAATAGTTTCAATATTTTCTTCATCATCGTCCTTCCGGATAACAGAAGAAGTTATATTTTTTCTAAAAAACGTCATTAGATTAAGCTTTGAAAAAATAAGCAACTTAAAATGTACACCATAAGAAAATGTAAGATATATATATATATATATATATATATATATATAACAGTGTTGATATGATTGCACGACAAATTAGTATCAAATAATATATTCATACATATATTACATTCTTTTTATTGTTATATAGATGTTCTGAATTTAATGCGTTAACATAAATAATTCTTACTTATTACCAATCAATTTTGTGAATTAAATATGACGAATATATGTTACGTAATGTTATAATCATCATTAATTGATAATCATTAATGTGATAAATATGAACATATTTTCATTCAAGAAAATTGTGACAACTAAATAATAACAAGTAATAATATAATTGTTAAATGATTGATAATAATTATTATAAAAATGATCTTATTATATATTGAGATCTGAAAACAAAAATTAATCCAATAAAAAAATATAACTAAAAAAAACAATAACGAATACATTGACTAAATAATAACATGTCATTAGAACGAAAATTAGATAATTTCATCTCTCCCAACAGATTATTACTAAAACATGGACGTTATTACAATGCAATTGTTTTAAAAAATTATCATGAGCACAAGAAAAAAAAAGACTAAATGTGTTTTTCTTTGAAATAAATAATAATGAATAACGCGGATAGTGACAAAAACCATTGCAACATAAGTAAGTTTTCAATAATCAAAAAAATCTCAAGCTAGATATGATAAGACAAATCCATTTTATCATAGTAAGAATGCGAAAGTAAGACAAAGCCATAACAATATGAAATAAATCTTTTTAAAAATCTTCGAGATCACTATTATTGATTTTCTTGTGGGAATATCTCTTGTTGAGAGAGTGTTGATCCTCAAGGCTACTGTCATGATCTTCTTGGCTTTTTCTTTTAGACAAGAGAGTTCCTGAAAAATCCAGAACCAGAGAAAATATCACTTGAGGACTGTAACATCAGGACCTGCAAAAGAAATAGTTCCTCTCATTAGTATGCTATTGTAACTATAAAAGTAAGCAATTATAAAGTGTAATACATGTTTAGGAGGCAAAGCAGGAAATATTAAATTTTTCATAATAAAAAATTTAAATTGAATAAAGAAAGTAAATAAATCTACAATATCATAAGCTGATTTGAATTAAATATTAGTCTTCTTGCGCAAGTTAGATTTATTTAAAACAAGACAACAAGATTAAAAACGACTTTGAAAATTTAGAAAGATTTAAAAGTCATTTAATGTGATACCACATTGCGCAAGAATAAATAGAGTTATTAAATCTACAATATCATAAACTGATTTGAATTAAAGATTAGTCTTCTTGCGCAAGTTATATTTATTTAAAATAAGGCAACAAGATTAAAAACGACTTTGAAAATTTAGAAAGATTTAAAAGCCGAATTAATGTGATACCCCCATTATGCAAGAATAACATATTCTCAATAAATATCAATAAATGTGATTAAAACTTTCGCAATAATTATTCAAATAAATAAGGTAACTTACATATATAATAGATTCATAAGAGATCATATTAATTGCGCAAGAAAGAATTAATAATCGATGCATGTTCTATCAAAAATGTGCAGATATGTGAATATATATGAGATTTATAAGATATACATTTTTATAATATGATAAATTGTATAAAATCATATTAATTTTTCATAATAAACATTTAAATTGAATAAAGAAAGTAAATAAATCTACAATATCATAAGCTGATTTGAATTAAATATTAGTCTTCTTGCGCAAGTTAGAATTATTTAAATAAGGCAACAAGATTAAAAACGACTTTGAAAATTTAGAAAGATTTAAAAGTCCAATTAATGTGATACCACATTGTGCAAGAATAAATAGAGTTATTAAATCTACAATATCATAAACTGATTTGAATTAAATATTAGTTTTCTTGCGCAAGTTAGATTTATTTAAAATAAGATAACAAGATTAAAAACGACTTTAAAATTTTAGAAAGATTTAAAAGTCGAATTAATGTGATATCTCATTATTCAAGAATAACAAATTCTCAAAAATATCAATAAATGTGATTAAAACTTTCGCAAAATTATTCAAATAAATAAGGTAACTTACATATTTTATAGATTCATAAGAGATCATATTAATTGCGCAAGAAAAGAATTAATAATCGATGCATGTTCTATCAAAAATGTGCAGATACAGTATGTGAATATATATGAATTTATAAGATATACATTTTATAATATGATAAATTGTATAAAATCATATTAATTTTCATAATAAACATTTAAATTGAATAAAGAAAGTAAATAAATCTACAATGGCATAAGCTGGTTTGAATTAAATATTAGTGTTCTTGCACAAGTTAGATTTATTTAAAATAAGGCAACAAGATTAAAAACGACTTTGAAAATTTAGAAAGATTTAAAAGTCCAATTAATGTGATACCACATTGCGCAAGAATAAACAGAGTTATTAAATCTACAATATAATAAACTGATTTGAATTAAATATTAGTTTTCTTGCGCAAGTTATATTTATTTAAAATAAGGCAACAAGATTAAAAACGACTTAAAAAATTTAGAAACATTTAAAAGTCGAATTAATGTGATACCCCATTATGCAAGAATAACAGATTCTCAATAAATATCAATAAATGTGATTAAAACTTTCGCAAAAATTATTCAAATAAATAAGGTAACTTACATTTATAATAGATTCATAAGAGATCATATTAATTGCGCAAGAAAATAATTAATAATCGATGCATGTTCTATCAAAAAATATGCAGATACAGTATGTGAATATATATGAATTTATAAGATATATATTTTATAATATGATAAATTGTATAAAATAATACTTGAGTACAAAGTTGATAATATATATAAAAAGTTATACTAACTTTTATAATAAAATATTGATTAAAGATTTTTTTCTTTAATGTATAAGCAAATAATTATTTGAAAAACATATAGAAAGTAACAAAGCATAAAACTTACATTGTAGTTTACGTGTTTTGGATGATATGATCATTTAAGTACATATGGATCCACATGAGGAAACGTCATAATCGTTGGTCTGCGCATATATAAACTAAAATTGTAAATTAAAAAACCAATAGAAAAATACATAAGAAAGCATTCTTCTCCTTCTAAACTCTAACAAACAATTATTAAATATAAAGACAATAACTATGAACATATTAAAAAAGTAAGAATTATAATTCAAATAACTACGATTAATCAAATCATATAGAGAGATAAAAAAAATTGCCTGCATCATGGTGAAATCGTTATAATAGGGCATCTGCATATAAACCAAAAGAAAAGTCAGCTCTGATGAAATATATATATATATAAAATCTTAATGATGTAAAATAACAAAAACAACATCAACATAAAAAGTTCCGAATAAAAAGTCAGTGGCTTCGTTTCTTCTACTG